>NC_135478.1:104240896-104509266 GCF_052094955.1 Ictidomys tridecemlineatus
TAAGATGTAATGAGGTAAAAATGAGGTTCTGGGGGTGAACCCTCATCCAATGTGCCAGGGTCTGTGTCAGAGGAGAAAATGTGCACACAAACATGTAGAGGAGAAAGGCCAGGTGAAGGCACAGGACAGGTGAACATGGTATTTACAAGCCACAGAGAGACCCAAAAATCCACTTGCCAACACCATGAACTGAAATTTCCACAAGAAAGTAAATCCTTGCTGTTGGAGCCAATTATGGCAGCCTTCACACTTTAAGAAAAGTGTATCCTCTTCTTGAAGAAAGGCCAGCCTCCCCAGTTATTATGATTTAGATATGAGATGTCCCTCAGAAGCTCGGATGTAAGACAATGTAAGAATTTTCAGAGGTGAAATGATTAGATTAGGAGAGGTGTGACCTAATCAGTGGATTAATTCCATGATGTGGATTAACTGGGTTTTGACCACATGGGGACAGGGTGTGGCTGGAGGAGGTGGGTCACTGTGGTCTACCTTTGGGGTTTATATTTTGTTCTTGGTGAGAATAGTTTTCAGTACTTCCTGGCTGCTGAGTCCTGAGCTGCTTTCCTCCAACATTCCCTTCCTCCATGATGTTCTGCCGCACCTTCACCCCACAGCGCTGTATTTGGCTGAGCGCTGACTGAACCTTGAAACTGTGAGCCAAAATAAACTTTCCCTCCTCTACATTGTCCTTGACTGGTCCTTTGGTCACTCTGGTTCAAGGCTGACTGACACATTGGCCTTGCAATTCAGCAGGACTTTAGTCCTCAGAAGCCCAGTGAGCAAATGGAAGGAATAAGAAACTTCTCCAGTTTTCCAGAGCCCAAAGGAGGAAGGGAGAGAGATGTCCTCTGCCTTCTTTTTTTTCCTTCCCATTCAAGTAGCATGCATTGTACTTCTCAGGAAATACGGTTAACTTCACATTTTCACATACACTGAATATACCTGGCTTCTCAGAGCAGCACCTCCTGAGATGATATCGAACCTTCCTGACCAAGAGATTTGAGTCCCAATCCCTCCTGGAAGTCCCTCCTGGGGGTAGCAGCTGAGAGAAGGAGAAGGGGCTAAGGTATAAAGGAAACCGAGCTCCACACTTGAGGGAGAAGACACAGGCTGTCTGCTGCATAAGCTGGTCTCAGGTGACACTTGACTCATTTTTCTTCAATTTACAGACCTTACCTTCCTTCTGTGCACCTCGCAGGTGCAAAATAAGCCATCTCCTCTTAGACTTGCGTGTGCTTTCTTCTTTGCCTCTCACATAGGCAAAGCCCAGATTTCAATTCAATTTCAATTCATCATTGTGTGCTAATGACTGGTGGCCAAATGGATGCCATTGCATTTGAGTGAACGTGGACTGATATGAGATCACGCATCCCAGGGGCCTCCTCTAATTGCCCTTGTGGGAGTCACAAGGAAGCCTATTTGGAGCATTCTAAAGCTCAGCAAATGTCCCCAGAATGGCTTTCAGGGACACATATCGATTTAGTGTTGGCTCCAATACTAAAGAGTTAAGTGACTGCAGAGTACTTCTAGCGTTGGCTCTAAATTAAGCACAGAACTTTGGACGTCTTTCTGGGAGCTGGGGATATTAATCTATTTCAGTTGGTTGATATCCAGTCTCAGATCTTTAAACCTCAGATCGCCCGAATCATGATCCTTCCCAGTACAATTCAGCTGCCCCACAAGCCCTTGCTGGGTGCTGTGAACCCTGTGTTCAGCACCGAAGGGGTTTCTTTCTGTCGAGGTAAGTACATTTAGCTCAATCTAGAGAGTTATTGTTCTGGGGCCAGAATATTTCCAGTTCATAGCCTCACATTTTTTTTTCCAATCAGTGAGTTACTCATCTCTGTCTTTGAGTGGCAGAATCTCCCCGGCACTCCAAGAAAATGGAAGAAATAAGAACACGTCTGCAGGTATCCCCAGGCACACATTCTTATTTTACCTGTCACACCACAGCAGAAAAACAAATATCACGTTTCTATAAATAATCCACCAAATGCCAGGAGCCTCCCAGCCTCACTGATTTTCACCAAGAATTTATTTATTCTCTCTTTCTCCCCAATTCTTGGTGTCATGGATTTCTTAAAACAAATAAATTAAATTTCTAAAAAAGAAAACCTTAAGCATCACAGATTCATTAGATGGCAGCCATTGTTTACAGCAAGAGGATTGCCAGCCCAAAAGCTCTCAGGTATGACAATTTAATCCAAGAAAAATAGAGATCTCCACTCCAGAGGCAGAAGCTGAGGCAGCAAAGCTGTCAAAGCAATTGGTAAAACCTGTTGGAGAACTCGTTCTTGTTGTCCTTCTCTGAGACAGTCTGCATGGAGTCTTTCATCCACGAAGGTTTGGGGAATCACCTCTCCCTGGCACAGGCTAGGGGTAGAGCCCAGCCTTACGGACATTTGGTCTTGACAGTGACCATCAAAGCTCAGGACCAGGGCCAGCTGGGTCACTGTGCTATTGTCCTTGGAAACAGACACTCCAAAACAGAGAGAAAGGGGCAGCATTTCAATCTCACCCCACTTTATCCTGCTAAAAGCTCACACAGCATGTTGGCAGTCACGGGTCCTGCAGGACAATTGGTGGCATGAGGTGTCATCACCATTTTGGGGTCTCATCACCACAATCTGGTTCCAGCCCTCAGATTCCTTAGAGGCTATTCCCCACTTCCCCACCCAATTCCTTCTCAATCACTGACCCATTTCCATCCTGATAGATTTACTTGTTCTAGATATTTCCTCTACAGGGATGGATGTGATCAGTGGTGCTGGTGACTGGTATCGTTAATTCAGTGCAATGTGGACAATTTCAACCACGTTAACTCAGGAGTTCATATCCTTATAGCACCCTGCCTCTCTCTGGCTGAGTAACACCCCTCTGCACAGACACCACACCTTTTAAATCTGGTCCTTCACTGGTGGCATTTGGATGATTGCCCTCTCCAGACCACACACAATCTGAGGCTCAATTACCAATGCTCCCTCCTACCACATGAGCAAACCATTCTTGAAACAAATGTCAACAAACTCTAATTTGTGGGAAGAGAACAAAAGCTCAGTCAGTGAACCACAGGGAACAAAGAAATCAGGGATGCTTTGGTCTTTTTCTCCTCCTCGGACCCACACATATCTGCACTCCATCTGGGGTTGGACAGCACTCTGCAAAACAGGCTCTTGGCGCAGCAGAAAGCTAGCCAAGAGTGCCAGCCTGGAGGATTTTCAGAATGCAGTGACAGTAGAAAAGTCAACAGTGACAATTATCATCACAACAATCAGAATTCTGTTTTCTTATGCACTACTCTGTATCTGGTGTAAACAGTGCATAGTAGAGGCTTATCATATATTTTATGAATTAGCAATGAAACAAAGGTTGCTTTAAGTGTATTTTGCCTCCTTTGCTGCATGATATGTATAGATTCTAATTTGGGGGGACTGTGCTGTTTTTTTTTTCTTCTTCCCTAATTAGTACCAATCCCAAGAATATCCATATGTGAAAGAATTTCCCACTTTCCTGGCTTATGCTTCTTTAATTTGCCTTCTGAACTAATTATAAATGGTTGCTTGGGATTTATGGAGGCTGAGGGAGGAGATCAGGTGAGTAACAAACACAGAATTAGGAAAAGCTATACCTGTGGACTAACCAGGACACCCTCCCCACCCCACATACACACACAAACACACCTGCAGGAGAACTATGATGATGTTGTTAATAATGGGTGTGTTTGGCTATAGGACAGAAATTATCTATGTTCCCTTAAATCATGGGATTTTTTTTGATGTGTTTTCAGCATTTTGGGGGGTATATAGCTTCATGTGGTCATCAATGACCTTGATTCCTTAAATATTTCTAATTCTGCATCTTTAACAGATTTGTATTTTTATGCCATGTTGTTATAACAGAAAGATGGACATCGTGGTTGCAGATATTTAGTTCTTCCAGGAGAGTTAAAGGAAGAAAACCATGTGGCCTTAATATTATTGAATGAAGAAGCAAAGTCTTGCCCTGAAATCTTTATATGATATGTTCTTAGCACTCATTGGTAAGACCAGATCACACGGCCAAGACCTCAACCAATCACAGGCTTCTGTGGAATAGATGCACAAGTATAGAATGGCTGTCACTGTGGCCAGCTTTGACCAATCAGGACCTGCCCCTGAGTCTGGGGGAGGGACAATAAGCTGCTCATCAGATGTCAGGACAAAATGGGGAGCAGCTGTTGGGTGGCCACCCAGTAGGGTAAGAAGTGAATAAGACACTCTTCTGGGTGGAATGAAACCATTCTGCATATAAGAGAGATAGTTTTCAGTGTTAAATAAAGGAAATCAGACACATTTAAATATCATAGTGACGGATTTGTTCTTTTTCCAATTGTTTTTGCGTTTTTCTGATTGAATCAAGGAGAGAAGTCTGTTTGTTGCTAAAATACTTTCTTTTTTTTTCCTTACATGATCCTCATCACCTTTATCAGAGAGGAAGCTGGTTTACCGCTTTATGCGGTTACCATCACCACACTATCATGGCTTCATTCATTAGACTTAAATTCACAATTATCCTCCATTTATTTCAAGTTGTTAAGGTTTACCATCATGATATTGAATCATCTTGGAATACACTTAGTATCACAGGTTAGTTCAAATATAACATTACAAATATTGTGTCAACATGGAATTAATCATAAAGATGGTTTTTTAACAGTTTGAAAATTAAGAATTGCTGAACACAGGGCCTCCAGGGAGAGGGTTTCTGGGACAACTGAGAATCTAGAAGAGAAAGCTGAAGGTTGAATCTAGGTTAATTTTTAGGGCAAAATCAATGGAAAACTTAAAAATGCTACAATGGTATTTCTCATCCTTTGATGTATTATGTACTATTGTTTCTGAAAAGAAGCTGATGTATTCAAAGCACATTTCAAAATATATTGATCTCTTGCCTTGTGATTTGGAATTAAAATAACAGAGGAAGCCATGAACTTGTGAACTAAGATAAATGATAGGTAAGTGGATCTGATGGATAGACGTATAGACATAGTGATAGACAAGTCTCTTCTTGGATGGGTGTCTTGATTAGTGATTACAGAATTAGACCCCCATTTTTTTAAATGTCATGTTGGATAACTGCAACAATTTTATGAATGGAAAAAAAGTTCTACTTAAGTCTGTACCTCTGAATTGTGTTCAGTGGCATAAATATGGACCCCAGGCCTGACATGTTATAGCAGGGTTATTGTCAGTGTGGGGAGAATCCCCAGTGGCGTTTGATCTTATTTGGGGTACTCTACAAACAGCACTAAAGTTAACAGAATCACACGGTGAGAAATAGTATTTTTCTTAGATTATTTTTTCATCCTTTCTATTATCTCAGAGAGAAAGACACCTAGCTGGATGTCTTGAACCCCTGAAAACATCTTCACATCTCCAAGAAAGAGCTGAGCAAGCTTCGGGTGATCTGCAGAGGATGGCTGGTTCAGTACCTCGAGGGGCCTGGGGTGTGGGTGTGGTCAGGATGCCCTGGACTCTCCTGTATCACAGGATGGCCGCCCAGCCCTCCAGCCTCTCATACTTAGGCATTTAGCCCTGTGAGCTGGGGGAACTTGGCCCCACACCTGCACTCTGACCTGCAGCTGGTCAGGTGGAGCTGCCCCAAGTGCACCAGCTTCCTCTCCTGGGCCTCCACACCAAGTTGGCACAGGAGGAAGGGAAGGCTGCTAGGTGGGCTGTGGACAAATTCTGCAACACTTCTTTCTTGCTTTATTTGCACTCCCTATTTTTCTTTAAATTTCACTTCCAACAGTGGTTTAAAGCAATAAGACTGGGACTTCTGTTAAAGGAAAAATGTTAAATTATTTTAAGGTGGTATTTTATGGCATGTAGGGTCAATGGGGTGGTAAACACAAGGACCGTGGTGCAGAGGCTCTCTCAGGGATGTGGATATTGTGCTATTTCATGTTGTCATTTAGGAGCAGAAACCCAGTAGGTCAATTATTCCAGTTTTTCAAAAGAGCTAAAAAATCAATTATCACAAATTTTAAATATTGATTGGGACTAAGGATGTAGCTTAGAGGTAGAGCACTTGCTTAGCTTATGTGAGGCCCTGGGTTTGATCCCCAGGATTATAAAACAAAGAAATAGCAAATATTGGCAAGTGAACTGGGTGCTTTGCGTGTTTGATCTGCAAACTTAGTGAGCCCCACAGGTCAGTGCTGGCTGGGCTGAGGCCTCAGGCTGGTATCTGTACGTGTCTTTCCTTCTGATAAACTGCTGGAGCTCTTCCTGGGGACCCCTCACCCCTGCACTGCTTTACTCTTCCCAAATTGGTTCCTCTGTTTCAGTAGACCTGCAGATACTCTCAGAAGTAAGGAGGGTGTGGTTGATTGACAGCTCTGAGCAGATGACTAACAACTCCACGGGAGCCTCTCTCGGCAGCAGCCAGGATTAGAAGGTTTTTTGAGTGCCACCAGCAAAACAGTCTCCTTCCTCATTGGTATTTGAAGATTAAAGTCCTACATCCCAGGAATTCTCTCTGAAAGGGGAACTGCAGGGGTCAGATCACCTGTCCACACCCCACAACAGAGTCTACAATGACAGATTTCCATTTTCTCAAACTTTTTTTTTTTTTTAATGGCATGTGACCCAATCTGGGCCCAGGAGACATGAAGGGAATATTGATGACATCTCTCCTAAAGGTTTCCTGCCCAATTTGTCGTTTTCTTTTATTTTGCTGTGTTTGTAAAATGTGATGCCTGGAGGTCTGGAAGCCATTTTGTAGCCACAAGCAGAAAAGTTTCTGGAGTAAAATAACATGTTGAGCCTCATATAAAACCAGGATGGAAGGACTCTGGTTTCATGGAGACTGGTGAGCTGCTAGGCCAGGCCTGAAATGGCCGACTATGGGCTTTATGGTACGTGAGACATCTTTATATCTTTTATATCTTTTCTACTAGCTGTTGATGACTTGGCCTCAAGGCAAAGAAAAATTAGTGTTATGTGAGCCACACAGAAAATGGAATTCTGATTGTTAATAAGAACCAGCATGTGGAAGCAAAATATGAGGTGGAGGCATCCTTCCCCATGTTTCCCCTCTGAAAGTGAGACACTGTCTACCTCACTGAAGCCCAGCAAGGCCAGGCCTGACCACTCTGCCCTTCCCAACACAGTTTTCACACCCATTTCCCTGACTGCATGAGGCCTTGTGGGAGTCACCACACCAGCCCAGAAAAGGGGCCCATGTTCATATTTCAGCAAAATGACTCAGAATTAATAGGTAAATATGTCCACAGAAGCAGTGACTCTACAGAGATGGGGGCTTGAAGGAGAGGGCTCCCCCAGAAGGCACTGGTTTCTGTCCATTCCCCAGGAGAGGGGTGATCACCCAGCTTCACAATCTGGTAGAAAATCTCCTACAGAGAATGCACAAGTAGCAGCGTGGTGTCTGCAGGATCGATGGTGTATAAAAGGCCCCAGATCCCCTCATCAGACTGCGGACATGAGTGATGAATGGTTCTCCAGTTCCCAGCTTTCCAAGGGTTCCCCAAGCCCAGGCTGCATTCTGGCTCAGGCAGTTTCTCCAGGTTGGATTCCTCACGCCTCTTCAGGGCTGGGTCCTGCATCTCATCAGGACCTCCACATTCTCCACAAAACCCCTCTGTCTTGATTTCCCTGCCTGAAAACCACAGATGCCCTCAACAATTCCTCCACAAAAGACAGGGGATTTCAGTGAGCCAGAGTTTAAATGTCCGTGGTTTCCATAGCAATAGGTGGAAAGGGTGCTTTGCAGACACTGTGCCATGGCTTGGGTACTCGGCTTAGGCGCACCCCCAGTCTTCCCCAGACCCTGTTTTCTTCTGATAATGGGCTGGAACTCTTCATGGGGACTCTTCTGGCCAGGCAGGACCACCAGGCATGCTGCAGGAGGGCTCCTCCCGGTTGGGGATGCAGCGTCTGCATGCAAAAGAAGTCGGTCCACTTTACTTAAATAAAAGTTGACCTAATTAAGAACTGTTGGGAAAGCGGCCCAAGTTCCCCATGCCCTGAACCCGCTGGGCCTGATGCTCCTCTTGGGAGGGTGGCGCTGGACAGGAACAGGTCTGCAGATCCTGCTGGCAGGAAATGTTAGTGGTGTCAGTTCTGTCATCTTGCTGGGGCTCCAGCACCCAAAGAGGACATATGCTAATTCCCATGCCCCACTCCTCCCTGCCAAGGCCTCCTGATGGGGTGAAATGATCCTGTCTGTAGTTTCTTTCTGAGCTGCATGGAGTGTTCCCAGCTCAAGGCACGGGCTTTGGAAATGTTTCCTATTTTCATGCTTCAAACAAGGGCAGCCCTACGTTCCTCATGGCGTTTCGCGGATGGCACAGAGAGACGCGGAAGTCTCTGGCCTGAGCCAGGGCGGCTCACTCTCCATTCCACAAGGTGGCAATGGAAACTTAACATGGGATGGTGAAATAGGCGGTGACTTCAGGGACAGAAGACTTGGGTCCTGCCCCAGATTTATCCCTGAGTCATGGGGAGATAAAGCACTTCTGGCCATGGAACTTCCCCCGCTAAAAACATGACACCTCTTTAATGTCATGATCAGACCTGACACCTGTCCTGCATGGTCCTGAGAGACACAGAACACACACACACACACACATACACACACACACACACACACACACACACACCCCACATGTGTGTGTGTGTGTGTGTGCGAGCTGGAACGGGGGACATGCTGTGGAAAGGAAGCAGTGTTAGTGGGGTGGACTTCCACCTGGACCCAGGGCCCCCTCCTTGAGTGCTGGCCTTGGGTTCTGAGGTCCACAGAGAGGACAGAGCCTGGTCTGAACAGTGCTGCACCTCACTGGGACAGTGGCCGGTGCACAGGGTGGATCATCAAAGGAAGCACACTTAATAACCCCACACCTGGCACCGCCCACAGCCCAAGGTCATCTGCGGCCTCTGAAGTCCAAGTGTGTCTGACACACTGAGCTTGCAGTGACCGGGAAGGGAAAGCTCCCTGGTCTTGGGTGTCCCTTGTGCTCCTCCTGGCTATGTCCACGACACATGGCCCTGGCTGCTTGGCGTCCAGGTCATCCCTCAGGCTTGTGTTAGGTGGCAACCTTGAGGGATGAAGTGATGTCACCCCAGGACAGAGAGCAAGCTGGCACACTGTGAAGATAGAGACCCCGAGCTCCATGCTCCTCACCTGCAAAACAGACCCCTGTCTGTCTGTCACCCCCAGGGAACCTCCCTCTCTGTCTGCCCTGTTGGACTTAGGTGCAGGAGCTCATTGGGGCTATGAGTATCAAAAACCTCATCCTGGCCCCAGAGCGCGTCTTCTGAGAGAGCCCGGGGTGCAGAGTCGGGTCTAGTCCAGGCTCTGCATTCCTGATGGCATCGTGTAATGGGAGCCACTGAGCCTTCCTCTCCCAGGGTCCCGAGCACATGCAGTGAGTGCTGGTCAGGTTCTCTGCCCTGGCTGGAAACTGCAGCAGATCCCAGCATTTTCTGCTCACCACGACAACCTCTCCCATGAAGGGTAGAGGCCATGAACACTGCCATTTCCTATGCTCATAGATAAGCACAGGACCCGTGAAACTCCACACCATGCACAACCAAATGTGGGATCCTAATTAGAATGTCATGCTCCATGCATACATAACATGTCAAATTACACTCTACTGTCATATATACCCAAAAAGAATAAGTAAAAATAAGTAAAGTAAAACATCCACCCCCACAAGACTGCAACACTGCTCTCCAATTACCTGCAAACCCCGCGCCTCCCCTCCCCAGGCCAGGCTGCTTCTTTCCCTCAAAGGCTCCGAGTCCAGCCCCTTCTCATGCAGCCCACCCTCACCTCCTGCTTGTCCCCACTCCCCAGTGGACCCTCCACCAAGTGCCCCAGACCAGAGTCCCATTCCACTGTGACTTTCTGTCGTAGAGTTGTGCTGCACCCTTAGCAGTTCCCAGATCTGAACTCACTACACCACGACTGTGTGTGCCTGGTCCTTCACCTGCTCTGCAGCCCCTGAGTTCAGGAGCCGAGTTTACTGGCTCCTTCCTGGTACCTGACACAGTGCTGGGCTCTTAGCAGGTGGTGATCCCTGCTGAATGGGTCGAGGCCTGAACACCAGAGCTCCACCACCCGAGGCCAGCTTGGTTTGATTTTTCTCTGACTAGGAAGTGTTCTTGGTCTCTGTCTCCATTGACAGAGAGAAAGAGCCAATGGAGTTAGAGAAGGATAGACTCAAAGGCACAACCACAGGCAGAGACTCATACTCACGTGCACCTGTGTGGGGTTGCATGGCATGGGAAGGGGGCAAGCAGAAGGTGCTCACTGACATCATTTCCATGGAAACTGCAGAGTCCAGACATGTGACCCCACCAGCCAGTGACGTCCTGAAGGGCCTCTAGCAGACAGGCAGCAGGGACCTCCGGCAGAGTCGAGGGAAGCCTCTTGTCATCTCACAGATTCCAGACCATCCCACCAGCTGTCTGGCTGAAGCTGTCTTTCAATATTTTACTAATGTGTTACATGGTTGAGGTCTCAGCTGACCTTCCTCTGAGCCCTAGCTCATGGCTGAGGTGACAGGCAGATCCTGGCCCAACCAAGCCATCGACACAGATTCCTTCAATGCCTCCATTTTCAGTACTTCCTGTGGACTGGATGCCACTCTAGGAGTTAAAGATAAAGCAGAATTCAAATGCGTGACCCCACTGGGCTGGTGTTCAGATAACACACACAACATGTCGCCGAGCGCTGAGCAGTTGGTGGGGACTGCTGGGGACCACAGACTCCCAGGGAAGCAGGGCAGGGCTCCTAGTGGAAGGATGAAAGCATAAACGTGGTGGTGAGGGCCAGACACCAGGAATGTAACTCCAGAATTTCAGGATGTGAGTCCTGTGGGCTTGGGAAGGCCGGAACCCTACAGAGAAATGACAGCTAATGCCAAAGCCCAGCCCAGGAGGGGTGCCTGGGAGAGTACAAGAAGCACTGGAACCAGCACTGAACCAGAACAATGAAGGACCTAGGAAGGGGACAGCCAGATGGCAAGAAGGTTCCCATTATTATTCAAAATGAGAGGGAAACTAAATGGAGGGTTTTGCTGAGTGAGTTCATTGTGATCTGAAGTTGTTACTCCAGCTTCAGGAGCAGGAGAGGACTCAGGAACAGCAGTTAGGAAGAAGTTCACTTAGCAGAAGGGAGCCCTAGGTCAGAGGCAGGGCAGTGATGGTGGAAAGGCCACAGTCAGTCTGCCTGTACCTGCCTGAAGAGCTCACCTGGCCCCACTGGGGATGTGTTGTTGTGGCAGCCAAAGAGCAGGGTGGAGGAGGACCTTAGGGTGCAGGAGTCAGGGAACTGAGGGTGAAGAAGACTTAGGTATAGGGGGGCCAGAGGATTGGGAGACAGCCAGGTGGATGCATCTGAACTCAGGATAGAGAATCCAGCTCAGTTCATGAGTCATGAAAACACGGGACATCTAAATCACAAAACAGCAGCAGGTGCCCCTATGAGAATGCAGGAGGACTGAGCATCTGCTGGTCCACAGCCAAGGACACGGAGGACAGTCAGTCATATGGAATGAACCAGATAGTCATTAATGAGGCGGATGGGATTGAGAAGATGTGACTTCAGAAACCAAGAGGAGAAAGTGTTTCGAGAGGGTGGGGGTCCCACAGCTTGAAATAGGAGTTCAAGTAGGATGAGGGCTGGGAACCAACCTAAGACTAGGAATATGGAGAAAGTCAATTTGTAGACTTCTAGGAGCCAAAGCTCAGAGAAGGCCTGCAAACTGTGTGAGGTCACACAGCAGCAGACTTCAGGATCAGATTCTGGTCCTGGTACATGGTTTTCTCCCTATCATGAGGTAAAGAGGTTGTAATTAAGACACTAATAGATGAGGAAGACAGTCATGTTGTAGTTGACTCTGACACCTGCTGAAATAAATGATCATTGCTATTTTTCTGGCAACACTAGCAGTCATGCCAGGCTGGGAAGAATACTGGAATTGCTTTTGTGCTTATCATTAAATTTCTCATTATAGAAAAATGTTCCCAAATGGCATGGGGATGTGAATAACAATGCACACAGCATTTGATTCTGTGAGCTAAATGTAGGTTAGTAAAAGGGGAATTAAGTAATGAGGAGAGAGTTTATATCCTGGCCAGGCTGCCTTTGAAAAGAATCAGGAGGAAAATTTGTCCCAAGTCCAAATGTTAGACAAACAAATTCCCTCCTCAGTAAATGCTGATCACATATCAGCTGCTCAACATAACTTGTCTGCTGACATGTGGAAAGAAGTTCTCCTAGTCACAAAGAAAGAGTCAGCATCACCATTATCATCATCACCATCACCACCACCTTCACCATCATCATCATCATCAACACCACCACCTTCACCATCATCATCATCATCATCATCATCATCATCATCACCATCACCACCATCATCATCACCATCATCACCATCACAACCATATCACCATCACCATCACCATAATCTTCACCACCATCACCACTATCACCATCACCACCATTACCATCTTCACCATCATCATCATCCCCATCACCACCATCACCATCATCATCACCTTCACCATCACCACCATCATCATCATCTTCACCACCATCATTATCATCGTCACCACCATTACCATCTTCACTATCATCATCATGACTGTATCACTATCATCAGCATCACCATTACCATCACCACCATTACTACCATCATCATCACCATCACCATCACAACCATATCATCATCACCATCATGACCATATCACCAGCACTACCAACACCACTGTCATCAAAATCATCATCACCATCACCACCACCATCACCACCATCATCATCATCACAACCATATCACCATCACCATCACCACCTTATCATTGTCACCACATCACCATCACATCACCATTATCATCATCACTACTATCATCATCCTCAGCAGCTGCAGCAGCAGCACCAGCACATCAACACCATCGTCACCATCACAACTGTGTCACTATCCCCATCCCCACCATCACCATCTGCTACTCTCTTCCACTGTCCTATGACTTAGGTGTCATGTCACCAGCACCAACATTATGACCATCATGGATTCTCAGTTTTCATGACTGCTTGAGTTTCCCTTCTCAGTCAAGGTTCCTGAGAAACAGTTCACCTGTCCATCTCCTGTTCCCGTAAGTGCTCATCTGCAGTGCAGGCTGTTCCCTGAGATGAGGGGAAACAAGCCAAGGGATGGTCATTTCTCAATAGGTATCAGGTTTTCAGAGGATCTCTGCAGTGGTGAACAAACAGAAAAAAACATACTTGTAGAAGCAAAAACTTCTTCAGGAGGCGAGATTTACTGTGAGGGTGAGTCCCAGGAGCACTGAGCTACAGAGGACACATTGGCAATTGGCCTGACAGACTTTGCTAGTGATGGCATCCAGTGGGCAAGCACTTGGCATTGAGATCACCCAACTCCCTCTCCTCTGCCCTGGGGTTTGACATGTCTGGGAACAAGCTGAGTTGTCCAGAAAGCAGCACTCGACCACAGTTCATATGTTGCTCAGGATGAGACCACATCAACGCGCGTGCAGGAAGGAGCTGATGTTCAGGGATAAGCTTGTGGTTCCTGAAGGGGTCATCTACCAAGTTCATACCTGAAATTCAATAGCACTTCCAAGGAGTGTATTGCTGTGCTCAAATGTTCCAGAAGAAGCAAGACTGAGGACACATATTACTCAAGAAGTGGCATGTGTTTATTTCTGCTATGAGCCTGGACAAGGACTGTCCATGTGACTGCAATACTCTGGAAACCACTCACTAAATTACACATGCCCAGGTCCAGCCAAGACATGTATGGAACGTGTCCCGAGCTGAAAACCATGTGGGTGCTCATCAAAACCCTAGTGGATAGAGAATGGTGGCTTGTTCTTAGGATGAACTGGTGCCCAGTGATGTCCAGCACATCCCTCACACTGTTTCTCCTTGTAGTCCCCTCACGCGGAGTAACACCCTGTCCCTGCAGCACCAGGCACAGCCATGGCTTCCCAGATTTGCTGGCCAAGAGCCTCCTCCCACTGCTCCAGGTCCCTTTACCCTGCCCACATCTCCCTCTGCTATCCCTCTGTCCAGCGTTCTTCAACTGACCCCTCCAGGATGGACGCCTTTTCAGCTGGGATTCTGACCATGCAGTTCAACTCCTCTGGTTTCCAGCCCCACCCACAGCGAGCACAAACCTGTGTGCAAGTCCCCAGGGCACAGAAGGTCCACCTCATCTCACAGTAGCTGGCAGACTCCAGAGATGCTCACGTACACCTGCAGGGGGCCCAACAAGACACCGTTCCGACAACAGGGAGGCTTTGCTCCCCAGACAGCACCAGCTTCTCTGTTTAGTGCTAGCAACACTTTAATTAATAATGAGGAAAATGTGAATAATTGTTTTATTCCTAAGCACAGAGCCACACCCCTGCTGGGCCTGCCAAGCTGCGTCTGCCACCTCCTTATCTCTGGGGCTAACAAACTGCACCTTGGGAAACAGGAGGCATCTGTCGAGAGCAGAACTGCATGGAAAGGAAATGTACAGATTCCAGAATCCCATTAAACACCAGGTCAGAGGCACAGCACTGCGAGTTTAATGTCCCAGGGCTCCTCTGTCACTGTCTGCGGGAGCTCCATAGGTAACCCAGATGCCATGAGCCCTGCTTCCAGCTTCCCTCACGCTGGGTCTGTGTGGTGCTTTATTGCTGCACACGGTCCCCAAGCTCTGCTTTGTCCTGAGGTCTCTCTCCCAGGCATGCGCAGGGAAGGCCTCGCACCTCCTGCAGGGGAGAGGAGTGAGAGGTCCTTCCCAAGACCAGCCATTCACACCCATCACTCCCCAACAAAGCTGCCCCCTCTGTGGTTCTTCATGGAAGGTCTTTGGCCTCTCCGGCTCACTCAGCTTTTGGCCCAGCCCATGGGGCCTCCAAATGTGCTGCCTTGGGTCAATGGCCAGGCCCATCATCTGGACCCTTCCGCCCCATCTCGTGCCTGGCCCCAGCAGGCAGAGGCTGGCCCCGCTGCTCTGGATTCCCAGTGACTTCTCCAAGTGCCAGCTCCTTCTTTGGTCCTTTCTCTATGCCCAGTTTTTGCAGTACTGAGTGGTGCCTTTCTTCTGAAAACCTTGTTTAGTCTGCAAAGTGCTTGAGCAGCACCATATTGTTTCGAACCTTACAACAATGCCAACAAGGCGAGTCTGATTAGTACCCGCATCAGCCATTGCCTGGTGTGGACGCCAACCCCCACGTGTTTGTACATGGAGGGGTCAGGTTCCAGGGACCCTGTGAGTGAGGCTTCTGATCCCGAGCTCTTTCTCACACTGCCAGGACATCAAGAGTGACGTGGCTCTCAGGGAAACAGCTTGCAAACCCCTGGTGAAGGATTCTAGAAGAAAGAACATCAGAAAACACCAGGATCCCGGCTTGGGGTAACTCCCCCATAAGACTTTTGACAGTTTCTGAGATGTTTTTGGTGGCCCCAATGAGGGAAGGGCACCTAGAAGGTAGAGGATAGAGCTGACACCCACCGTCTCAGTGCCCAACACAGCCCCTGATGCAGTCTGGGTACAGTCAAGTGTGTCCCCAGGGCACATGTGTTGGAGGCTTGGTCCCCCATGTGGTGAGGCTAAGAAGTGGCGGAACCTTAGTTGGGGGCTAGGAAGCCCTCAAGTCACCAGGAATGGAATGCTGACCTCAGAAAGGATTAAGATGGTTCTCCTGGGACCCTGGGTAGTGTGTGTGAGTCATTGTCCTAAAAGGCCAAGCCTCCCTCTCTGTCTTTCTGTCCAACCATGGTATGTCTCCCTCCTGTCATGTTCCCACCACAGTGGCACCATGGCTACCATGTCTTCACCAGAGCGAGCTCATGCTAGTGCTGTGCCCTTGAAGCTGCTGAGCTGAAAGCTACATAAACCTCTTTTTCTTATAAAGCACCACCTTCTGGTCTTCTGAGTTAGCAGTGGAAGCAGGGAATGACATTGTTCCCTGTAACAAAGAGCCATCCACCCTGAGTATCAGTGGTGCTGAGGTGGAGAAGCCCTGCTGCAGAGAAGAAGGGGCAGAAACCCGGGAAGCCATGTTCTCAGGGTCAGTGCTGTGGTCCAGTCCCAGGGTGGCCTCTTCTGGACTCCTGCAAGTGCTACTGATCTCTCCCCATGAACTCACCACCCTGTTCCACCTGTGTACATAGTGTCCCACTCATTCCTAGAGAGGTGATTTCCACTGTGTGCTCCTGACAGTGCCTCGTGGGCCCTCCCAGCTCTGCTAACTGCAGGACTCAGATGTGGACCAGGACGTCATCTGTGATCTACTCTGGCCTGAAGTCTCTGGGCTTTGTTTGCCATTGCTTCTGTCCACTGCAGTGACCTGTGGCCCTTACGCTTACCTGATGTGCTCACCCCCGTCTCAGGGCCTATGTCCAGGCTGCTGCCCTACCACGAGCATTGTTAGATTTCCTCTGCTCTGGCCGCCCTGGCCCAGCTCCGCCCCCAGGATCGGGACTCCTTCCATCACTGGCGAAGGCTGGACTCCTCAGAGGGCGCCTGAGTGCCTGCTTTCTTAACCTCCAGCCGCACCCTGTGTGAAAGTATGTGCCAGGTCACACAGTCTAGATGATGGCTGTTCTGCTTGCTCGCTTTGAGGAGGTTGAGAGTGTTTGCTTGTTTGTTTTAGGTGGCAGCTCCATTTCTTTCCTCTGAGCAAGAAGGCAGGAGTCCAGGGGACAGGTGAGGCCACCCTAGCCCAGGACAGTGCTACATGACCCCCAATAGGGGAGCACCACTGTGTGACACCCTCTTGTGGTCCTTTGCTTCAGTGCCTGGCACGTAGACAAAACTCAGTGTTTCCAGGACAGAGCAGGCCACCACCAGGGTGGATTCTGAGGATGGAATGCTGTCTCAGGAACCGTGTCCGGAAAAGCCTGTGTGGCCGTGAGCTCCATCACCTGAAGGTCACCTGTCACTGGCTGATTCACTGGGACATGATTCTGTAAAGGGACATTTTCACATTTGTCAAAACTCAGGTTGTAGAGAAGTGACTTCTGCCTGAAAGCTGCATGTCTCCATAACTCCTAATGGAAACCATCAAATCCAGGAAAAAATCAGTAGCACTAGGAGCGTCTGAACCACGGGGGCCGTCAGGACATTTCTCCAGCCCTCTGAGTCTTTTTAATAACTTGTCTTTGTGATTTCAGAGGAGCTCTAACAATTACATTTACATCACAGCATCTTAGTTGTGTATTTGAAAACTCTATTCATCATTTGCAGTGAGTACTTACTAATAAAGTCAGAGTAGCTGTTTAGTAAAGGAGCAATCATTTTATAATAAGAGTAAGCTTGACTTTGTTACCAGACTTTCTCCTGGGCAAACAGAGCAGACACGAGTTATTAAAAAAACCTTTCAGCTGATGACTCCAAGTATCACTTAAAAAAAAAAAAAGGATAATGAAAAACAGACTTAAAACATAGCACAAGTGGAATCAGTGATCAATCTGGTGGGAAAATAGCCTATTTACAAATAGCTTGAGTAATTATGTGCGAGGAAATGCATAAGTAGAAAGATAATTCAGAATGAAAATTCCCTACCTCTAATCAATTCACAGCACGTATGTAATGAAGCGCTTTCTCCAAAACAATTTAATCTGCCCCCATGTTCTGCACAGTTAGCATTTTTAAAAGATGAGTTCCTTCCTGTTCTCCCAGGTCCACTCACCTGAGGGAGAAAGCTTATTGGTCAGAATGACTCTCACCCATCGCTGTTCTGGGAAGACCAGGGTTGACATGGCAGTGGCCCCTGAGAACCCGGGGAACATGGTGCTGGGCTCAGGGTTGATGCTCTCCAGACGCAGAAGGAAGTAGGAAGGCACTACCCCAGGTGAGGTGTGGAGAGGAGAACAAGATGGAGGGAAGAGAGTTTCTCTGGGTGACACTGGCTCCGGACCACAAGCGGCACACCACTGTTGACGGGCGTCCTGGCCTCAGCAATGTCTCTTGGCCTTTCTGTGCCTGGCTCAGGCTCCAGCTGAAATGGGACAGGAAGAACTACCTACTGCGCAGAGTGGACATACACTTTAGGTGGATCCAGCTCTAAGACCTTGATGAAAACCGTCGTGAAGATGATCTGCTTTCCCATCAGGGAAATCTGGACAGGACTGGACAGCTCTGGGGGTGGCAGTGGCTTGACATGGTCAAGTGCGTCCCCAATGGCTCTTGGCCACTCAGCCCACTGCTCCGTTGCCCCTGACCCTCTGTCCACACTGCAGATTGTGGTCTCAGGCTCTTTGGGGCTGCTCTCTTCCCAGGTGCTGAGAGGTGTCACGACTCCTTTGTGTCCCCAGCCTGTGGGATGAGTGGGCAGTGGGGCAGTGGGGGTGAGGAGCCTGTGGAGGGTGTTTTGGCCCCTGTCTGAGAAGGGCCACCTCCCTTTGGTTAGAATGCAGCCACACGGCCACCCCACCAAGGAGCTGGGAAATGAGTCTACACAGGAGAAGGAAGTGGGTCTGTCACGGGCATCCCTGCAGAAGCCCCCCGCAGCCGGTTGTGCTCCATGTCTGCTCTCGCCATTAGATGTGCCCTGCTGTGGTCACTGTTGCTATACACATCATATTTTCATATATATGTGTCTGTAAAACACACACATGTGTCCTGTGATTGTCACACGACTCAGTGGTGGACAGCAGGGCAGGCCCCCAGGACAGATGGGCTTGTTGAAGATGAAGTAGGAACGAGGAAAGGAGTCACTCAGGATGGGGTGTGCAGGTGTGGGCCTGGGATGTCCTCTAAGGCAGACTTGGGAAGCCCCGGAGCAGAGAGAGAAAGAAGTACCTGGGGGAGCCAGAGAGAAACTCTGGGGCAGGACCCTGGAGGGATTTCACTAAATGTCGGAGACGGACGGGGTGAGGTGGCTATGGTGGGGTGCACTGGGAGGGACATGGCAGGATGTACCCCTGCAAGGACCTGTGTGGCTCCGTGTGTTGGAAGAGTGGAGGTGGAGACAGAGGGAGGCCAGGAGGGAGGAGGTCCCAGAGGCAGGGGACTCAGGGAGGGTGCATGGAGATGCTGCTGTGGGTCCAGGGGGGACTGGGCCTGGCACATACCTGAGACACAGATTCAGAGGGCCCGGGGTGGCCACGGGAGAGGCAGAGTGACCAGATTTTAGGCTGCAGGGTGGCAGGGTGCTGCCTGCCAGACGAGGGGCCCGGCTCAAGTGTGAGGGACAGATGGAAACCCAGGGAGCTGTTTGCAACACGTGGGGAAACAGCCAAATGGTCCCTCCAGGGATCCTCTGAGGGACTCCTTAGCCCCTTCACTTGACCCTCACCTTGCCCAGATGAGGCCAGCACTAGCATCAGGTCACTTACAGACACCAAAGGGGAGTTGGAGAAGCAGGGCAGGAGCCCAGGCTGCAGGCCCCATCTGTGTGCTGGGGACACTGCAAGAGGACAGAGCAAGGGGAGGGGAGACCCAGGGAAGCTCCAGGGAGCCCTGAGGCCTATGCCCTGTGGGCAGGATGGGAGGGGAGGACACGGGAAGCCAGGTGTCCAGGGCAGGAGTGGCCACCTGCACCAATGCTGCTTCTGAGCAACAGGTGTCCCTGGATGTGGGGACAGAAGCAGAGGTCACTTGCTGCTGTTGACACAGGCTTCAGGGTCCAGGGGCCCAGGAGTGGTGGAGGGGGCATGAGCCCTCTCAGAATGTGTAAGGGGCAAGCACAGGGGCTCCTGTGGGAGGGCAGGCTCTGCATGGGGAGGCGGGGAAGCTGCCGTCAGCCAGTCCTAGGTCAGGGCTGGATCTGCTGCATGCAGGACACAGCCGAGGTTGGCACTGCCCAGGCAGGGAATCCAAGTGCTGGATCTTGGCCACTATGAAGGATATACATGTGGCTGATTTCTGGGGCTGACTCCTCCTCCCCAGGGTCACAAGGATGAACTGAGGCTGCAGTGTGTTGCTAGACAGGATTTAGGGGTGCACCCCTCCTGCCACCCTGAGCCAAGGTACAGCCATTAGACAAAACTGGGCAAATCACAGTAGAACTTAGGGAAACATCCCCCAGTACGTGGTCTTTCCTGGATTCCTAGCGGTCATTACAAGGACGGGGAAGGACTCTCACACCCAGGCCCTCCGGCCTCCACAGTGAGGAGGGCACCGAGGCTGGCTCGCCATTCCCAGGCCTGCCACACTCCCCTGGCTTCTGCAGCCACTTTAATGCATAATTTATGGATGCAATTAATAGAAACCAATCAAGCAAGGCTGTGCACACAGTGCTGTGTTTAACAACAGATGTTTCCAATAGTGATTATGTTAGAATAATAACAACACAGGAAAAACGCCCGGTCATCAGCACTGCTGTGAGTGTTAACAAGACTGATGGGTTCCCCAGGAAGCCACCTGAGGGAGGGAGGCACTTAGGGGCCGTGGCCGGTGCTTGGGTTTCTCAGGCTGTGGGGTCAGCCTCTTCATGCTTTGTGCCTGAGTCATCCAGGGAGCTGTTTGGGGCAGATGGTTTTGAAGCCTGGAACAGCCTGCAGGTTCCTCAGGCTCTGGGACGGGATCTGTCCCTGGCCAGCTCCCAGCTGTGCCCACACTGCAGGGTGGCTACGTTTCTCTGACTATTCTTGGTGCAGAACTGCACCATTTCTCCTGGGTGTTGGATGTGAGTCCAAGTCCTCGTGATGCCGTGGCCTCTGCAGCTGGAAGTCATGCATCCCTGTGTGTCTCCAGGCCCCTGGGTTTCCTCATCGATACCTACACCTCCTACCTAAGGCTGCCGAGAATATGACCAGGAGCAAAGTCAAACATGACACTGTTGTCATTTTAGGGGAGCCTCCTAGGACCTCTCACTGGGTCTCCCTACTAGCAATGGAATGTAGGGACCAGTCTCGTGTGCCTTGTGGTCCCATTGGCTGAAGATGACAAGTGGATTTGGGGCTCAGGCCTCACATTCATAAAGGGGCCCAGGCCAATTCCAAAGCAGTCCAGTAACAGTCACAAAGAAAGGAGTGCTCGGGAACACCTTCACGGCACACTTGAAACTGACCCGTCACAGACCCTACTTCCTGTTGAATTCCATACTTCTGCCACATCTTTTTATTGCAGCATTTGCACCTTTGAAAAGTGCTCGCTTGTTCCATGTGACCATATCAGGCCTTTGAAGCAGAATTGTGGCAATACTTAACTTGTTTAAACAGGGTGCTGAATAGAAATACAAAGCTGCCTGCAGATGACAACAAGAAGAACTCACTATTTTAAGTTCTCAGTGCTCTCCTTCCATCCAAGAAGATCTCCTAGGCTGCTGTGGCAGGAGGGCACTTAGGGATGAGAAGCAGAAGAGTCTCCAAAGTCCTGGAATTAGGCTGAATTTTCTAGGCATATGTTCATATTTCTGGGGAGAAATTCCATTGATTTAATTAGATGTTGGGGTGGGAGGAAGGAAAGAGAAGTGGGGAAGGAAGGAAAGGAGGAAGGGAAAGGCCACAATCACAGCGTGAGAAGGCACTGTTTTTTGCATCAGGGATGTTCTGGCCCCAGGTGTGTTCTGCATCTGCAGGAGCCCAGGGCACCCACCAGCACTGGAGGGCGCACAGCCTGGGACCCCCGGGGTGTAGTTCTTCAGATGCCAGGAGAGACCGGCAGGGGGTGCTGGGAACAAAGCTGAACCCATTGCAGAGACTTGCTGCTGCACTGGAGAGAGGTTTTCCCTGTGCGTGGGTGGAAGAGCTCTCACCACTTACAAATCCTAAAGCTATATTTTATTTGGGGGAGGTCGTGGGGAGTGTTGCAAATGGTCCAGTGATCTTTGCACAATCATCTCTCAAGTTGTCTGAGAGTCAGGCATCCCTGAAATCCAATCTCAGCTCTGCACTTGACTGTATGAACCTCCTCAGGTCCCTTCGCCTCCAAGATGAAGATAAGGCTAATGAGCACTCCAAAATTACAGGGGCAGGGAGAGGGTTGACTAAAATCATACTTCTGCACTGAGAGGTGTCTTTCCAGCAGGGGATCTTAAACTACCAGCTGTTTACTGTAGCTGCTATTACTATAGAATGGTAAATTAGAACTACGGAAATATTAGGACTACAATTTGCTGAGCTCAAAAGAGCAGCTTTCTTTCTGTTGAAAGAGCACTTCTCAAACTTTCTGGGACCATAGATTTTCTTCAAAAAAGTGCTTCTGTCTATGTGGAACTTACCCCCCCCGCCCGCAAGCCATTGAATTGAACCCCAAGCCATTGAATTGAACCCCATCCAAGTTCATCTGGCTGAAATAAACTTTTGTGAGCAGAACATTCAGGAAGAGCTTCTAGATTCATGGCTGTTTTTTATTTCTTCCAAATGTCCAGCAGGGTCATCTAATCTAGTTATCTGCGTTTCCTGTTCATCTCTTAGGCAAAATCCTGATTTTTTTTTTCCAGATGTGAAGTTCTGCAATCACATCCCAGGTCAGACCGGGTCCCTTGCACTTGCCAGGGGTAGTGGGCAGGGTGACAGTTAGCGCCCTCCCAGCCGGGTCCCCTGGCTGATGTGGGTGTGGAAAGACATCATCAGCTGGTGACAATTCTCAGCAAGTGCCCTGAGATGGCCCTGGGGATCATAGAGGCTTGTCTTTCCAGCTCAGCTGGCTAAGGAACTGGAGCCCGTCCGCAGCTGTAAAGTAATTTGGCAGCTTTGGAAGTATCCCAGATTCTGTGAACTTGTTTTTTCTGTCACTCTCGACACATAACACAGGGACATCAAAAATACAGGAATGCAAGGAGGTGGGGGTTTCTCTTCCACAGAAACATTTGAATTCACCTAGAGTCACAGCTCTGAGGCTAAAAGATCTCCATCCAAATCCTCACTTTGGGCCAAAGTGAGAAGCAGATTTCTAGCAATGATAGGAGAATCCTCCAACCCACCTATTAGGTGATGGGAGACGAGGAGGAAGGTCTACCCGGTGCCTCCCTGGCTCTGCTTTCCATTGCACCAGTCATGCCAGGGCCTCTGGGAAGCATTGCAGCCCTCAGTAAGTTCTAGAAGGAATGCAGTAAGGACGGGGCTCTCCCCTTTGGCGTTCCCCCTTAGAATGTATTTCTCCTGCACTGCGTTTTCTCTACCATTACTTCTGTCATTAACCTGTTAAAGTAAAAACCTTTAAGAACCTTCAGTTTATTAGGATCTATTCTCCCTTTACAGGAAATGCATGTCTGCGTCCAGTGGTATCTGGGCTGTCAGTTTACCCTGAACATAGTACAGATATCTGACACAGGAGTCTCTGAAGTGAAGCTGCAGAACCTTCATGGCAAGCCTGCACCTTGCAGGAGATTCACATCCACTGGCCATTAGACATTGGCATCTGGAAAAGCTCCTGAGCACTGCTCCTGCTTTTCATCTTGAGAGGGGTGGGGAACCGTTGCACTTGGCTGTAACTTAATCTAGAAATAAAATACAGATTTGTGGGTCATTTGCTCTTGAAATGGCATTATCAACACACGGAATAAGGCTCCGTTGCTGTGGCCAATTTGCCAAGGTCACCGTGAAAACTGGTGGAAACTGGTAGCTTCAGAGGGAAACTCCTGATCCTCAACACTGAAGCATTACCAAGCTCCTTAGCATCTTGGGCAGGCATCCTTAGGCTGTGGGGACACCAACGCCAACAAGACCTGAAGATTTTAGAAAAGAAATAGAAACTGGAGAGAAGAGATACGACTATTTCTTTTCTCTTTTAATTTTTTCCTACTTTTTTTAAACTCCACCCAATTCTATGCCCATTTGCTGTTATGTACACAGAGTGAGAAAAAAACTAAAATTAACAAGCATGATCTAAGCAGACACAGAAAAGTTACAGCTGTTTAATGTACACATGCTCAGCTGCTAGTACACAACTCTTTAGTAAACAAGTCTTTAAACCTTGAGGATGCTTGATATACAACAATATGTCTGGAGATGAACTCAGTATTATTTCAAAACTCAGAAGCATCTTCAATTTTCCATCCTTCTTGCCCTCCATCTTGAACACATTGATTTACTCAGAAGTATATGCCTCATGGTAGAAGGGTAGCTGTCATAGCTCCAGGCATCAAGTTCTTACTGTGTAAACAGGCTGGGAGGAGAGCAAGCAAAGAAGGGTCTTCTTGCATCACATTTGCTTTGATCATAAAAGAAAAATCTTCCTTTAAATTGCCCAGAAAAAATGTCTGCCTCTCAGCAGTCAGAAATGTTCAGAAATGGGATCCACTCCTGATCCCTACATCCATCCCTAACCCAGGAGAAACTCCTGATTAGGAGTGTTTTAAACCAGTCACCACAGATGTCGTGTGCCCTGCAGGACCTAGGGATGTCAGGACACAGTGGGGGTCATGGTTGTGGGGATCCACAGGTGCCTCAGCTGTTTCAGTGGGAGGTAACTGAGATGCCAATCAACAGCACAGTCACCCAGCAATTCCCTTCTAAAACTCACTGGGCTTTTCTGATGACATCAAGCTGAGAGTGGGGTTGCTGTCATGTCCTCGACATTCACCTGACACCCTGGAACCTGCTTTTTCATAGGAGGAAGCAGGATGCAGCCTCTGCCCTGTGCACACAGGTTGCTTTCCTAGTTTCCATCCTGGGGATGGCTCCTGCTCTTGGAGGTGGGGCGAGGTGCTCTGTTCACCCATAATGTCAGCAGTCTCATTGCAGGATACTGTGGCATCTGTTTAAAGAAAACATTAAGTAAATAGTGTTATGACACAACAGATATGCAAACATCTCCACAGTATAGAATAAAACGCTGAAAGCAAGCAGGTTCCATTAGGGAAGTGCCCAGGGGGAAATCCAGCCTGCCTCCTCCAGCGGGATCCAAGCCGCAGAGGATTTTCTCATCCAAGGTTTACTTTCCCTCATTCGTATGACACCCTGTTGGCATTTTGCATGAACTCTGGTTGTTTTTTCCATAGTACTTTGGTTTCTGAAAATCAGCTGAGAACAAGAGCATGAGACCCTCCCCATCCAGGCCAGCATGATTTCCTGACTTCAAATCTGGCAATGCCGGGCCAGGAGCCTCTGCAGACCTGTGAGTCTGTGGGTGGGTTTCATGTTCACTAAGGCTCAGTGTCACTCAAGTCACGCTTGTCCGGGACCATTAGCACTTCCTGCTTTGGCTGGATATTTTATATGCTCTTAGTGTCATAAAAATGTTGATTCTGTTCGCTGCATTATAACAGCGAATTTCAAATGATGGGGACCCCGGGGGGCATGCAGAGTGATTTTAGTGACCCCTGAGGGGCATTAGAACACACAATCACGGAGTGAGAAGTTTTATTTCCTTTTCAATTATCATTCATTCCTTCCCATTACAGCAGGAGAAACTCTCATCTTGAAGATAGATCCTCGGTCCATATCCCCCTGTACTTGAAGAGCCCTGGCCTCCAGCCCAGAAGCAATGGCAGAAATGAGAATCTAAGGGGGTGTGGGTGTGTGGCTGTGAAAGTTGGTCCCACTGCAGTCGATACACAGGACCCATCACAAACAGCAGGGGACAGCTGTCCTTAGGGGCCCCCAGTGCAGCCCAGAGGGTCTCTCGCCCCATCCACCATGCGAGGCTGCAGGGAAAACCATGGGAAGTTGGATCCTGTTGTTCACAAGCAACTCAGCTAATGGTATTTTTTTCTTCTTTTCACAACAATGTGAACACACTAAAATGGAACTTATTGCTACCCTTGCACTATGCTTAAGCCAAAGTTGTCTTGCAAGAGAAGGGAAAGAAGTCCTTCTGGAGTAGGTGACCCATGGCAGGGAGGTCCCAGGATGACCCAACACCAAGCACTAGTGAGAGTGAGAGCTCCCTCATCCTCTCATGTCTCCTTTTCAAAGACTCTATGGCTAAATAAGGTCAGCTTAGCTGTTTCAGCTTTGACTAATGAAGAGACATGCCTGCCTTTTAAAGTCAGAATCATGAAATTTTCAAATGTGTTCTCTCGTAAAATACAATCGTAGTGGCACTGCCCATCAAGTTGATTGGCAATGAGCTGTAGCCCTTTGAAAGACGAGAGGATAGTGTCCTGCCATGATCCTTCTGGGGCCATGTAATGAGGACCCGTGCTCATGGTTCTTGGTGTTCTCATTTCAACGGAGGACACCCTCATCTTCTGGACGCCACTCCTGCACTTACTGCTCCCACATTCTCTCTACCAAATGCCTAGTCAATGAGTTCACAGTTTGACCCTCTAAACTCTCATGATTTTAACTTCATTTACCCCCTGGTCAGAACCAGAACGGGGCAGGCAGACTCTGACCCCATCACTGGTTGGTGCCCTCTGAATGGGACACACTGCCTTAGGCCCCACAGGGCAAAGTCCCCCTCAACCCCACTCTCCCCAGATCCTGGTGCCCTCACCCTCCTGAACACCACTGATGGGGACACTGAGATTCCCCTCCCCTGCAGGGGCCATAGCCACATGTAGGAGGTCAGACCCTAAAACCCATGTTGACTCTGTCCCTGGCACAGGTTCTGGGAAGAACCTGGGGACCGAGGGCCACACTGAGGGGGGCCCTCCTTAGAGAGGAGGGATGTGGATCAACTCCCCCACACCTTGCCTCTCCATCTACAAAAGGGACCATGAGCCCCACCCCCACAGAGCCACAGGTTAGGACTGGCACAGGTTGGCAAAAAGGCCCCAGTGGAACAAAAAATATTGAGACCCTCAACGTGGATCCATGGGAATACAATCAGCTGATTTTTGACCAAGGACAGGCCATACAATGGAGTAAAGATGAGACTGAGAAGACATGTGACCTTGAATGAAGCCAGACAGAGAAAGCAGAGAAACACACGAGGATCATCATAAGGGCCAGGCACTGGGGACGTGAGCCAAGAAAGGCAGAGGACTCCTGAGACAGCAACGGGAGGCAGCTGACCAAGGAGGGCAGGTAGAAAGACAGATTGAAGACAGAGGAGCCTTCACAGGGCAGGCTGGGAGCCTCCCTGCTGAGTGCAAGGCAAACAGCAGCCCCAGCCCCCCCCCCCAGTGGCTGCAGGTGGGACGCAGGACAAGTGTGTTCTGTTATGTGCTGCGCGGAGGCCCCTCTCCCAGACTTACTGTCACCACGACAAGACACCAGGGTCGGCTTTCTTCAAAGTGAGAAGCCCTTGTCATGGCCACAACTCCCCTGTTCACCAGGGCTTCTGAGAGCCACAGACACCTCAGGGGAAAAAATTTCCTCAGGAACATGGATGTAAGAGCCCTCATCAGGATGGAAGATCAAACCTAGTAAAATAGCAAAAGGCTCCTGTACAGCTGAATGGGGTCGATCCTAGGTACAGGAAGCCAGGTAAACATTTGAATATTCATGTGGTCTATCCCAACCGCCTGGAAAGGAAATCACACACCTAGAAGCAGAGAGGTGTCTGGGAAACCCATCCCCATTTATGATTTAACCTTCAAGAGCAGAGTCAACTACCTTGGGAGGGAGGGAACTTTCTGAACTTGATAAACAATACCTACAAAAAGCTAGGCTCGCGTCACCTTCAACAGGGGAACAAGGTAAGGGAGCTCCTTTCAACTTGATATTCTCAGGAAATGTAATAAGAGAAGAAAAGAAAAAGAAGAAAATGAGGAAAGACGTAAAACTAGCTCTATTCAGAGAGGCCATGATGGTTTATGTAGAAAATCTGAAAGAACTAACCATAAAAGGAATTCTGGAACAAAAAAACACTACAATAATGGTGCAGGGTGCAGGGGCACTCATGTTCCTCTCTATGGAAAGTGAGCAAGCAGAATGTGAAATTGAAGCACAGCCCATTTGCACTGGCAAATGCATGAAATAGAAGAAAGAAAGGAATCTTTAGGTATGGATCCAACAAAAGAGGCGAGAGACCCACATGAGAAAAAACACAACATCCTGATGAAAGAGGTGAGGGCCCTGAGTCAATGGAGAGCCATCCCGTGTGTGAGGGAGGGAGACCCACTATCGCCAGGCTGCCAGGTCTTCCCAACTTGATCTTCAGACTCAACGTGATCCAAATCTCACAGAGGGACTTTGTGGATGTCCACAAACCGATTCTAAAGGTTATATGGTCAAGCATCAGACCCAGAATGGCCAACACGGTAGGGCAAAAGAAAAAAGGTGGGGGACCGACCACACCTGACCTTAAGACTGACCGTAAAGCTACAGAGATTGTGTGGGATTGTCAGGCGGTAGACAAACAGGTCAATGGAACAAAAACTTGAGACCCTCAATGTGGATCAATGTGAATACAATCAACTGATTTTGACCAAGGACAGGGTTATCATCCCCTTGCCCCCCTCTGAACACGTAAGTGGGCTTTTTTCTTGGGACTGACCTTTATCTTGCTAGAAAACAAAACAAAACCCAGACAAACTCTTTGGATCTTGCCTTTATTCAAGGGAAACCTCTCTTGCCTTGGTCAGTTCCCTCGCCACGCTGCCCTACTTGAATCTGATGAGTCTTTTCAACCAAAGCTGCTGGAACAGCTGGGCATCCACATGCAGAAACTGAACTCACCCAGATTTCACTCACTGCACAAAAATGAACTCAAGGCAGATCACAGGTCTGGATGTAACAGCTATACAGCTTCTAGATGATGACACAGAAGACAATCAAGATGACCTCGGGTTTGCCAGTGACATTTTAGATACAACACCAAAGCAATGATCCATGAAAGAAAGAATAATAAAGCCAAATTTAATAAATTTTTTTTAAAAAATCTGCTGAGTAATCATATTCGGAGAGTAAGTTAGACAACAGGCTGGAGAGTCTATGTGCAGAAAGTAGATCTGATGCAATGTCGTCATCCAAAACACAAAGAACTCTCAAAAAAACAAACAGCCAGATTAAGAATAAGCCAATGATCTTAACTGGGATCTCACCAAAGGAAATGTGCAGAGGACAAACTAGCACATGCAGAGATGTCCCCATCCTACGGCCTCCAGTGCACAATAGCCACACCCCTTAGAGAGGCCACCACCCAGAACACCAAAAACACCCAATGCCAGAGAGTGGATTTGTGGGAACTGTCATTCACATTGGTGGAAATTCAAAATGATGCCATCACTTGGGAAGAGTTTGGGATCTTACAAAACTAAATGTAGCCTCACAGTCCATCCAGCAAGTGCTGTCCTTGGCATTAGCAAGGAGGTGGAAATGTACATCCACAAAAAAACCTGCACAGGGATGTTGGTATCTGTTTTATTCACAATTTCCCAAACTTGGAAGTAAGAAGGATGCCCTTCAGTAGGTGAGGGGTGTACTTCTGTCCCTCTGGGTAATGGAATAGGCTGAGAAGCCAGGTCTCTAATCTTGGGAAATCTGGTCAGAACAGGAGACATGAAGTCCAAACCCAAGGCTGTGCCATTCTGGAAAAGGCAGGGCTGTGGAAACAGCGATGAAACCGTCAGTTGCTAAGGGTGCCAGGGAGGAGAGGTGAATAAGCCATGTACCAGGATGGTCGTGCTGTGAGGGTGCGGTGGGCACACAGCACCATGCAGTTGTCTACACTGCAGAACCTCCAGAACCAGGGTGAGCCCTACTTGAATCTGCGTGTGTATGCGTGGTAATGACGTGTCCATGCAGTTCACCAACTGCACGAAGGTCCCACTCAGGTCGGGGCTGGCATGAGGGAGGAAGGAGGGAAATCCTGCACCTTCTGCTCATTTTTCTGGAAACCAAACACTGGATTTAAAAAGTCTTGCAAGAGAAAAACCAAGATGCAAGCGCAACAGACTTACCAACAGAAAATAGATGACTCCTTCGTCCAGACCAGGAGACAGGAAAACACTTTCCACATAATCCACACAAACTGCCAGGACACATGTATTCATATGCACTCTGCTCGATGACAAGGGGCTGTGAACAGTGGGTGTAAGGACATAGCTCTTGCTACCTACCCTGGTGGGTCTGAGCACAGCTAAGCACAGCTGAGTGAGGACTTAAATCACAATACCACTTTATCACAGAGACTGGGTCCCAATGTGTACCCCAGGCCCTTGACTCTGGGGACAACCCCTCACATGCCCAAATACTATAACTCAGCCCAGAAAAATTCCTCTAGTTCAGTCATTTTATGAGAAATCAACCAGGTAAAGATGGGTCCATGTCCTCAGGGGCAAATCTGACAGAAAACTCCCATTTTTCTTTAAAGTGTTTGAAATTTTTATGATTGAAAAAGGCTGCAATAGCAAAAATCAGAATGTAATAAAATCTAATCCCAGTCTCTATTTCTCTCATATCAAAGCTCCAATATCAACACTGTGACATTAGGATCCAATCCGTCCTTTCAGGCTCCTGATGCAAAGATAAGAGACACGCGAGAACATGTGCTTCTTTATGCTAGATAAATTATTCATTGCCTTTACCTTAATATGCTGAAAATGTGTTAGGATTAGCACATAAAGGGCACACTTTGCTAAATTGTTATAATCCCAAGTCTTTCCAGTGGGTTGCCATAGCACTTAGGAAGACTCCAAGAATCACGTCCACGGGACGGAAACTTCCAGATACTAATCCACGCATGTCTCAGCGGCCATCTGATGTCCACTCCAGCCTCATCATCCTTCCACTGAAGTACCAAGTGAGAAGATGGTAACAACAACATCAGCTCAAAACAAATATCCCTCTGAACACGTAAGTGGGCTTTTTTCTCAAGACTGACCTTTATCTGGCTGGAAAACAAAACAAAACCCAGACAAGCTCTTTGGATCTTACCTTTATTTTCGGGAAGCCCCTTCTTGCCTGTGTCCTTTCCCTTGCCACGTTGCAAACATGATAGCCTTTGCTTTCCACTTTTAAAATGAGGAACTCAAGCCATCAAGTCACCCACTGGCCTTTTCCCATTTCCCAAACACTTGGACATCTCACTTTGGCCTCAAGGAGCCAGCCCAGGAAACTCCAGGTCACTTCCACAGGTGGTGAGCCCTGACCCTGCCTCTTGACTAGTAATACTGTCCTTCTGCGTGCCACTCAACGGCACCTGTCCCAGGCTTTGAGACAGCTGCCTTATGACACCCTGTGCAAGTCAGCCAATGACCAACGCTGTGGATGATGGACAGGGCCGCTGGTGGCTCCACCCGCCTCTCCTGGACCAGAAAAACATCGTCATATTCATGGCTGCAGGGGAGCAGGGAGCCAAGAGCTTCTTTCAAAGGGTGGGTGGGGTGCAGGACAATCATCTGGGATATTTGATTTGAGCTGATGTTGTTGTTACCATCTTCTCACTTGGTACTTCAGGGGAAAGAGGTGAGGTTCAACTGAGAGTTGCTCAGACCAACGCTCCTGAGCAGGGCAGAGCCTGAGGCACCACATCTGTTGGTACCATTGACTCCTGTGATTTTCCCTCTTAATCACACCTGCCAGCACCTGCCACTGTCCTTTCTCCTGTTAACGGAATAGTGGCTCCATTGCTCAGTGTCCCCGTGATTCACTTCACCTTTCTGTCAAAAGATGCCCAACATCCTGGGGAGGGAAGGAGGGAAGGGGACACTATTCCTGTCATGCAGAGGGAAAAGTGAGGCTCAGACGGGGCATCTGGCTTGTTCAAGGACATGGTGCTGGCTATGAAATGTCCCCATGTCAAGAACCTCCCTCTTCTACCTTCCAGAATAATATTTCTACTGGGGAATTATAATTATTATCATTATTACTATTATTTTTGTTATTTGGTACTAAAATTAAACCCAAGTGTGCTTAAACACTGAGCCAAATCCCCAGCCCTTTTTCTCTTTTATTTTGAGATAGGCTCTAACTAGGTTGCTTAGGGCCTCGCTAAGTTGCTGAGGCTGGCTTCGAACCCTTGGATCTTCCTTTCCCAGCCTCCAGAGCTGCTAGGATTACAGGTGTGTGCCACCTTAACTGGATATTATTTTCTTAGAAAAAGATGTACTTGGTTTCCAAACACTGGATATAGCATTACAGCATTGTTGGCAAAAGAAATGAGACTTCCGGGCAATCTTGACCAGGAATTCAGGGCTTGTCATTAACCAGGTGATGTCATCTTATCTCTGGAAGAGGGGTCCATTCCACCAATATTCTTGGAGGAAATATGGATGTGAGAGTTAGATGCCAACAGCCACAGAAACCACAATGCACCCTCCGTTTCCTTCCTCTGAAGCTCCCTCTGCGGGGCTCACTCTGCATGAGATCTTGGCACATCTGGCTTCTCTATGGGCAGGCAGCAGCCCCAACATCTCCTCTTCAAACTCTCTCTCAGTAATCCTTCAGCCCATGCACATGAGCCCTCTATCCCCTCGCCTTCCTGTTGTCCCCTTGTGACATCTGCCTGCATTCCATTAGCACATTGACATTTCTGCCTGGTTGTCTCCTCTGCTGGCCAGTGGAGCCCATGAGGTCAGGGCCAGCCTCCCTCTGTCCACTGTTGTCTCCCCAGGCTTGACATGCTATCGGACACATAGTAGATGCACAGGAAAGACTGGTGGGCAGTGTGAGTCCAGGCACTAACTCGATGGCTGAATGGATTGCTCAGCTCTGTTCCTGGCTGTTGCTGGCCCCAGGTGGCTGTAGTCAAGCCCCTCACCAAGGCTTCTGGCAGGCTATGTGTTTAGTTTGTAGCCAAGGCCATGAACACCCTGATTCAACATATGTACCCAAGGTCACCGACATTTGCCTGTGATATGTGCCTGCTAAGGGAACCTGTTGGCAATGTGTCTGCTTTGTCTGGCCTGCATGTCATTTAAATAGGCCAATGGAAGGGCGGGGGTGTGGTGCTAAATGGAACTGGTGGGGGCACAATGGACCTGGAGCTGGCAGCTGGCTGCTGCTCCTCTGAAGAAAGCATATCTACTATCCCAACTGTGTCTTGCATCTCCTTCCACCTGCCAGGACCCTGATCCTGTTTCCCAGGGTCTGAGCCTCCACCTGTCACTAGCCTAGAGCACGGGCTGGACAAGCATTAATGCTCACTATCAACCACAGGGTTATTTTGTCGCTTCCTCCTGTGTCCTAGGTGGATACCATCTGCAGGGACCCACATCTATTAGTGCTTCTCATTTACTGTTACATACAACTTGTGGAGAGGCATTGATTTGGACCAAGGTTCCTGGCTTGGGCCCAAAAGACTAAACTAATCAAGAGTTGAAGCAGGGTTGCTGAGCTCTGGTTAATTACAGGAGGCTGTGTAACCAATTAGCCACTTAGGCCGTAACCAATTAAGTCTTCTCCACAATGTGCTTCCTTCCCCAGTAAGTGCTGTCAGACCCTGTTATTGGTCAGTGTTTCCTGAACCTGCTCCGGTTCAGAGGACGGCGGGATTTCTGAAGCATTTCTTCTTCCTTTGCTTTGTTCCAATTGTGTTTGTAACTGCTCCAATAAACCCTGGTGGATTCCATGGAAGAGTCTCCTTTCTGACATCACCCACAATGTCCCTGCAGCAGGGGCCACACTGGCCAGTACTTGAGGAGATACCAGAACTCTGCTCTGTGCAGGATCCTGTCACAGGACCCACAAGCTTCCTGAAGACATTCTTCTGAGGCCAGCCTTTGTGTGCAAGAGGCCCCCTGCAGCTTTGGGACACACAGCCTGTTTCCTAGCACATGAGCTAGTTCAAAGATTCTCAGGACCCCCAGCCTCGGCTGCAGCTGCCTTTACCAAGCTGACCCTGGACAAGCACCACCCTCCATTTTGCCATAGCTCTGTCCAGACCCTGAAGGATGCAGAAGTCCCCGAGTAGGCAGGGGTACCCTGAACTGAAATTGGTGATAAGGTGCCATCCTAATCCAGCCCCCCACTCTATGCTCAGGAAAAGGAACTTCAAAGCCAGGCCTGCTGCTGGCTTCTTTAGCAAAGACCCTTCCTCGCCCCGGGCTCTTTTAGTCTCAAGAAATCACCACAGCAGCAGCCTATGTTCTCTGCTCCCAGTGAGGACTGAAAGGATCTGGAAGCTCCATACTCATAAGAGAAGAGGGTGCTGTTTTCTTGGTGTTTATTGGTAATCCTGCACCCTCCACACCTGATCTTAAGGTAATTTTAATATAACAAATATTTATCTAATAAGCACACTCCCTAGATCTCGAGAAATCAAAGAAAATAAAATAAAACCACATATTATGTTTTGCTTCTCCATGTCACAGAGATTGTTAAGGAAAGTAACACCCCTTGGCCGTGAGGGGATAATGAGCTTGTCCCGCCGTTACCCACACGGGCTTTGTGCAGGGAACTCTGATGCTATTTAGCAGGTGTCTTAACACTATTTATGCAAAGTGGCCCAAAGATTCACTTGGAGAGATCACTTTGAGGAAATAACCAGTGACAGAGAATCCTCACTGAAGCATCATTATTACAAAGAGAGGAGCATGGGAAAATCCCAGAGAGGGTTTAGCTCCATCACCCAGCCTGCCGGGGAACATGAGATGGTCACTGTACCTGGTTTAGAGGGTGTCAGCAACTGAGGAAGGCTTCTGCTCCATGGCCATGTGACTGAGCTGTCCCCACATGCAGCCCTCAGCCATGGCCTCCTTGGGGCTGGCACGGATGGCCCCCTCTAGCCTCTGTTCCAATCATGTGATTTGCTTTGACACAGGGCAGGCAGGTCGGGGTGACAGTGTGCCTCTTCTGAACCTGGTCCCTGAGAAACCTGACATATTCCTGTTACCCTCGTGTGTACCTGTCATGATTTCAAGAGGAATACAGGTTAAGCAGCTGTCCCCAGAAAAGGAAGAGAGATAAGGTGCAGAGAACACCCAGCTGAGCCATCGAGAGGAGCTCACCTCCACCCTTTGCCCCAGCAGATCAGCGGCTGCCTGGGTGACAGAGATTAGGGGCTGTTCTAAGCCACCGTATTTAGGGGCACTTCATTATACAAGAATAAGCCAGTGCAACCATATGCTTTCACAGAGCAACAGGCGAGAGGATTTTCCAAGCTCTGACACAAAAGAAGTGATGCATGTTTGAGACACAGATCCGCCAATTACCCCTGCCTGAGGTTAGCGGTTGTGAGCAAGCCCTCAAATGCTGCACTGGCCCCACAGATGTGTACAATCACTATATGTCAATAAAAAATGAAAACATCTTAAATTTTTTATTTAAAAAAATCAACAGATTAAACATGATAATGGTAGTAAACATGATCTACTCTTTTTGAGAAGAGAATAGAAACAAAGAAGAAACTGGAAAAAAAAACTTTATCCAGGATTAATTGTGATTAGGGGGCAGGAAGAGAGAGGATTTTTCTTTTATCCTTTGTCATTTTCAATGTTTCACAAAAACTTTTTTTTGCAGTTAGAAAAAAGAAAACTAGAATTATTTCACTGACAGATGTCATTTATGTCTTTGAATAGGATAGATAGAAAAGAGCCTTCGTCCCTTGCTGGGGAGACAGTGGCATTTACTGGAAATGATGTGGAATGTGGAATTGGCAAGCCCTGGGCAAGGTGGCTGTCCCCACCCTCCACTGCTGTGAAGAGGCTGTTCTGAGACATCCAACAGGGCCATTGTAGGGATGAAGGGAGGAAACAGTCATCGATGTAGGAAGGCCACTTAACAATGATCAATTTCAACCAGCAAATCTAAGCACGATGCAGGGACCACCTATGTCAGAATCATTGGAGATATGCTTTAGAAATTCTGAGTCCTGGCCATCCCAGTCCTCCTGAATCAATGGGGAAGGAAGCCCAGGGATTCCCATTTTAAACCAGGTCCTTGGGTGCTAATGAACCCCAGTATACTACAAAACATGCCAGTCTAAATAGTTAAGTATTTTTAAAATAATGTTATGTATAATACTCCAGTCAAGCTTAAAGAAGAACATTATTCGATTCATTAAAAAAATATAGCTTACAAAAGTCTCTGGAAAGCACATTGGAGTATATAGATAAATGAGAAGACTTAGTAATGGGTAAGCATGTGCATTTGGGGGTGGTGCTAATTTGATTTTACATCAGTTAGGAGACAGAAACCACCCCATCTGTTTGAACAGAAATCGTTTAACATAAAAATGAACTCTTAGGCGGGACAAAACAGAAGGAGAAGCTCCCAGCCTGATGGAGAATCCCCAGCAACTCCTCAACATGAAGGACCCCCTCCCTGCCCAGATGGGGGTTCACCCTCATGGGAGGTGTGGCTGCAGCTCTCTGATGGTGCTGAAGTGGGCTCCATGTTAGTCAGTCAGCAAGTAAATAAATAAACTCCTAAATCTGCTGGAAGTCAGGGCCCCTTTAGCTGCAAGACATAAAATTCTATTTGTCATTTTAATTAAAAAAGTAATTCATGAGCTTCTGTAAGTGAACATTCCAGAGACAGCTTTAATCTTGGACCCCGAGAATCCACCAGGAGTCTCTTCTCTTCACCCCTCACCTCTGTTTCCCTCGTGAGATGTTCAGTCTCAGGCAGACTCTCTCTCCTTGGCAGCAAGATGGCACCAGGAAGCTCAGTGGTCACAGCAAATCCCTGGGGTTAATTGGCACTGGACCACCCTGAGCCAGGTGGTGTGAACCAGAGTGGTCAGGAGGACGATGTACTCCAACTGGGTAGAACATGGTTGAACCTTCACCAACACCTCATGGTCTGAGATCCAGGGGGAGGTAGTTTCCAGAAAAAAATGGAAGTGCTATGATCAGAAGAATTCAGAATCACTAGTCAGGGCAGTGGACATTGGACTCTGTTGTGGGTGGACAGGAAGAGCAAGCTGACCTTTATGGCCATGTCCCAACTTTGAGGATGTGTCCATTAGGATTCATGGGTTCTCTTGGTCCCAAACACTACAGTGCGCATGAGAGGATTTAGCCCAGCTGCACACAGCAAAGAATCTCCCTTGGACTCTTCTTAGATTCCAACAGACAGAAAGTGAGTGTATAAGTCTCTGACATCACAGAGTGCTTCTGGGTCACTTTATTTATACCCCATTAACTAATGTTGGGCAGCAGTGCACATACTTAGCCCTTGACCTTGACGTGTGCATCCGTTTGTAGGCCCCATATTTAAACCAACGCCAAGCTGTCTCCACCTCGTGCCTACGGTGCCCCCAGTCCTGAGCTCTGTGGCTACTCAGCATCTGCAGTTTCTCTTTCTTGTAAGTTGAGCTCAAGTTCACAGCATCCTTTGGACCTCAAACCTGCTTGCCTGGCCCTTGCTCTAATTTCTACTCTTCTCTCAAAATCAAGGGCATCACTGGGAATTTAGCACCTTTTATGTTGTTGAACTCTGACAGCCCTGGGGGCTACACTTGTGGTGCACCCAGACCTGCCCACACCTCACCCCTCACGTTTTCTACCACTACCCCACACTCCCTCCCCCCACCCTGATGTGCTCACCTCCAGGTGTGTCTTTACCACACCGAACGTGCGTCTGTTTAAAGGCCTTGCTCACTAGTGACACTTTCCCACATTTGGGATGCATCTCTCCAAGATCAGAGCGCCATCTCTCCAAGCTCCGTGGGCCGCCATATCTCCTTTTGGTCTTGCCTGAAACGTCATCTTGTGTTTCGTGAGAGGCTTCTTCAAGCATTCTGTAGAAAGCAACATCTCCCCTAGTGCTATGAATAGAAGAATTCAGAATCACTGGTCAGGGCAGTGGACACTGGACTCTGTTGTGGGTGGACAGGATTAAGCTGTCTCTGGAATGTTCATTTACAGAAGCTCATGAATTACTTTTTTAATTAAAACGACAAATAGAATTTTATATCTTGCAGCTAAAGGGACCCTGACTTCCAGCAGTTTTAAGAGTTTATTTATTTACTTGCTTAGCTCCAATATTTTGCTGAGGGTATTATGGAGTTGATATTAGAGGTGAATAACTGGAGTTCAGAGAAATGAAGTCTTTACAGAGATGGCAGAGCTGAGAAGTCCCACAACTGGGATTTGAACCTATGACCACCAGAATCCAGAAGGTACACCCTTCCCACCCACCATGCTGCCACCAGCCATCAAACACAATGGATCCACCCTTTAGCATTATCAAAAACCTCAAAAACAAACAAACAAACAAACAATACAGAACACGGAAAGAAGTGGAGCCACTCCCAAAGGGAACAGGGACTTCAGTGTCAAGATCAGAGACCAGAAGGAAGCCACAGTGTAGTCCCCGGGTCTCACTTGCTGAGCCTCTTCATGCCTTAGCTCAGGATCTTGGAAAACTTAGGGGACCCCTGAAGCGACACGATGGGGGTCTTTGGACCTGCTGCTGAGGGCTTGAATATAATGGAAGCACAGTCCCCATTCACAGTGCAGATCACAGCAAAGACACTTCTCCAAGCAAATGATTTTCCCTGTCCCCTGGCACTGTCCGGCAGTGCCAGAAACCAATGGTGAGGTGACGCCCAGCTGCTGGCGTTGCACTGACAGCTGCGGTGTATTCAGTGACAGTGTGCAGCGGGCCCTGCTGGAACCCACGGCTTGTATCAGCCCATCCCCTCCTTGCAGCCCTCTGAGGTTGTGCATCTGCCAGGGGAAATCAAGTCCTGCTTCAGCAACAAACAACCACACTGTTACCACCGAAGACCCGGAGAGATAGGCCTAGAAAACGGCCAGCCGTCATGCTAGAAGGAAAAGAGAGTCTCAGATGCCACCAGGGACAGGTGCCCAGCTGCAAGGGGACACATCCTCTCTCCTGGGTGGCATGCCCTCTCTCCTGGGTGGCATGCCCTGTCATCTGGTCAAGAATCAGGACCTAGGACTCCACCCAGCTCTTAGAGAGCACAATGCTACCACCTGCTTGCTTTTGTGCCAAATGTCCCCAAGGCCATTGTCAGAGGCTTGGTTCTAGCCTGGGCTATTGGGAGTGTCAGGAGCATTACGAGGCAGGGCCTTCTGGAAAGTCTTAGGTCATTGGGGTAATGCCATGAAGGGATTGTGGGACCCCAGTCCCCTCCTCCTCCTCCTCTTCCCTCTGTTTCCTGTCCCCGAGGCAAGTAACTTTTCTCCAGCACATGCTCCCAACATGGTGTCCCCAAAGTCAATGGGCCAGAGGATCATGGACTGGAACTGACAAACTGTGAGCCAAAAGAGAACTTTTGCCTTTGTAGGTTAATCGTCCCAGATATTTTGTTCCGCTGATGAAGGGCTGGCTCATGCTCTTTTTGGGGACTTGGACTGCTACAGGGAGGTACTGCAGACCTGCTAGCCTAGGACAGAAATGTATTCTTGCAGCTGAAAATGATGAAGGACTGAGATTAGGGCGCTGCACGGAAGGACCAGGGGTTCTCTTCCTGTTTGTTTCAGGCCTTCCTCTTGGAGTTCACTCACATGTGGGCAGGAGAGATCATCTCTGTGCTGTCTCTTCTTAAAAGGACACAAATCCATCCATATTCTGTGTTTATGACCCATTACCCCTCGGGGCCTGCCTCCAAATCCCATCACATTAAAGAAAAGGCTTTGCTGGGCACGGTGGCCCTCACCTGTAATCCCAGCGGCTCAGGAGGCTGAGGCAGGAGGATCACAAGTCCAAATCCAGCCTCAGCCATGGTGAGGAGCTAAGCAACTCAGTGAGACCCTGTCTCTAGATAAAAGACAAAGTAGGCCTGGGAAGTGGCTCAGTGGTCGAGTTCTCTGAGTTCAATCCTCGTGCTCCCCTCAAAAACGGAAAGGCTTCATCCTGGGGACACAGGCTCCACCATATGCCACAAGTTCACAAGTTGAAACAGGATGGATTCCACCCAAACAGCGGCTGATGAGTAGTGTTGATACTAACACTGTCCTGTGACCTAGAACCTGACAGGTAGAGAGGGGACACATGTTGCCCAAATCCGTAGAACTGACAAGAGGCAGAGCTGGGGTCGGTCCCAGAGCCTGGCCATGGGGCCTGGCTCCTGCGTCACAGCTGGCACTTCCCTGAAGGGGCCCAATCTGTGGCAGGCACAGCAGCTTCCCCTAGGACCAGGCGGCTGCCAGTGTCTTTCTTTCCTGGCCCCCTCAGGAGCACCCTGGAGACTGAGAGAGACACATGGAGTTGGGAGTCTACAGACTGACAGCCGGATCCACAGGGGAACAGCTGGGAGCTGTGTGGTGGCAGAAGGAGGTGGATGTGAGGTGCACGGTGCTCCCCAGGAATGAGTGTGGTCCTCCACCCACCCCTAAACTTTATCCAGCCCAGAAAGGGGCCTGGGTCATGGCATTAGGCCATAGCAGGTGACCCACACTATAAACTTTGACAAAAGTATGAAATATCTAGACAGAGGCAGTGGGAAGAAATCCCAGAGCAGCCTTTTAAAACAGGGAGACCACCTGTCTGGAAAGGAGTGGGTGGGAGGACAGGAGGTGGAGGGCCAGGGGTCAGCCCTAGGAGGGGACGACTGCAGCGGCCAGACCTCACTGTGCCTCCGCCAGAGCTTCTCTTAACCTTCCCAGGGCTTTTACAAATCGGAAGCCCTCTCCACCAACCAGGGCTTTTGTTTGTTTTCTTCCTCTTTGTTGAGGTAAAGTTGACAAATAAAAATTGGAGATATTCAAGGATTCCTGGTGTACGAGGCAGGCGGTGTTTTGAGAAGTGTGTTCATTGTGAAGTGATTACCACAATCAAGCTAATTAACATCGCTGCACAGCTAAGGTCTCCTTCTTTCTGTGGGGAGAACACCTAAGATCTGCTCTCCTGGCAGATGCACGTACAAATACATCAACTAGAGTCATGGTGCCCTACGTCACGGCCCTGTTACTCGTCCTGTCTCCCCTTGGTCCCTCTCGCCCTCTCCCCTCCCCAGAGACCCAGGTAACCACCCTCCCCAGTCTGTTTCTGTGGGTGCGACTTTTTTAGATTCTTCACAGCAGAGAGACTGCACAGTCTTTTTCTCTGCGGCTCTGACGTATTTCCCTTAACGCCCCCCCCCCTTTAATCCATATTGTCTCCGATGGCAGGATTTCCTTCTTTTAGGGCTGCATAATGTAAATCGGTTCAGCCGCCATGGAAAACAGCATGGAGGTTCCTCACAAACTTAAAAATAGAACCCCCACGTGACCTGGCCTTCCCACTTCTGCATGTACATCCCAAGAAAGTGAAATCCCTATGCCAGGGAGACTCCCTCACTTCCCAGCTCAGTGTCCTTCCGAATAGGCAAGAGGACATCGCCTGCCTGTCCACTGATAATGGCTGGAGGAAGGAGGGCCACACGCCAAATGAGGTGTTGGTGGTTTTATGGACTACAGCCACTCTACTTTGGATTCTTTGTCTTAGACTTTAAATTAAATGGAATTGAGTACTTTCACAAATAGAATAGAAGTCACACAATGGGATTTTACTGCTATAAAATATGAATATCCACCTGCTGTCTATCTGTCCACGCAGCCCTCCCTCTCTGTGCGTGTGGCTGTAGGTAGGTGCAATCACCGTGCTTTATGGAGATGGTCCCCTGGTGGGGGTGCTGTGATGGGGGATTTTTTCTTTCTGTGTTTATAAATTTTATACTAAGCACACCCTGTATGAAATAAAAGCAATAAAGCCTCTTAAGGAAAAGAAACAAAACCAAACCCAACCAACACACAAACCCAGGGTCCTGCCCACCTAGCCTCAGGGCTGACAGTGGAGTTGCTGAGGGAGATGGGACCTTTCCAAGCTGTCAGGTGCCAGGTGCTCTGCTGGACCCAGGTGGGCAGCAAGAGGGAGCCTCTCTGCTCACTCTCAGCAGAAACCACTAGAAGCCCCCCGGTGCCAGAGAGAAGGCCTCACAGGTGTTCTGGAGCCCTCTGGGGGAGGGGAGAAAGGCGTACCTGTGGCCCAACCTGCTCTGTCAGTGCCATCTAGTGGAGACAACAGGAACTAGCACTCACGATTCTCTCCCTGGGAAAAGAGAAGCCAAAGTAGATCAAAAAACAATGGGGTAGAGAGAGAAGATGGGAGGGGAGGGGAGGGGAGGGGGGATAGTAGAGGATAGGAAGGGCAGAAGAATACAACATACATTAGTTTGGCAGTATGTAAAAAAGTGAATGTGTAACTGATGTGATTCTGCAATCTGTACACGGGGTAAAAATGGGAGTTCACAATCCACTTGAATCAAATGTATGAAATATGATATGTCAAGAGCTTTGTAATGTTTTGAACAACTAATAAAAAAGTAAAAAAAAAGAAATTTTATAAAATTGAACTAACCTGGCACAGCCAATAAAACAAAACAAAACAAAACAAAAAAACAACAAAAAAACCCCCTGCCATCTTGACCAAGTGCTTCTGGACTGCTCTGCAGCTGTCAGGCCCTGGGATGGGGTCAGGTGTAGAGGGCTCTTACCCTCCACCACGACCTTGGCTGAACAATTTCCATCTCTCCCTCTCTTCACTGCTCAGGGTCTCCTTTCTAACTGAGCTGGAATGCTGACATAAAGAAGTCCTGCATGCATCGTATTCTTTGTGACAAGGAATGCCCACTTAGGTTTCTCTCATTTAATCCTCAAAGTCGGCTGGGGAGGTTTTTCCAGTAGAAATTATTTCCCTCTTTACAGAAAGGAAACCTAGGCTGCGTGCAGCTGGGGAACACTGAGGTCTCATGGTGAAGTAATCGTTAAGGTTAACCTAAAGGATCCCGACCCCTCCAACCACACGCATTTCCATGGCACCCCAGCTGTGGGAAGGGATGATTTCTTGTGAACCAGCCTGAGGACCAGAGATCAGGTCTGTTGTCTCTAAGCAGAATCTCAGAATTAAGAAAGCCTGAGGTGGGTCAGGTGTAGCTCAAGATCTTCCAATGAACGCTCATATATTTATGCATCTGCATTGTGCCAAACAATCTGGTTCACCTGGCAAAGACAAAGGGGATCCTTCAAAGAGACTGCTTGTTCTGAATACATAATCCTGGTTATTTTACCACGAATGTAGGGATGTAATCCTGGAAGATAAAACTCTTCCCCCAAATCATCTTCCAATTTGCCATTCAGGGCTCATCACCCAACCAAACAGGACAATTGCAGGGCAGAAGGCTTTGATAGATGTGTTGCTCGACCAGCTGCTTCTGTGAGATAGTTCATCAATATTAATGATATTGACGGAGCCTTAAAAATGTGTCGTGACACAGCCCTGCCTCGGAAACACCTGGAACTCTACCACTTCATTGCCCTGCCTGACTGACAACCACCCACTTCTTTCCTGAACTTGCTCAGCTGGCTCCATTTTCTCTTTTAAACTTCAGAAATTATGCATCAGCACAAGTTTTTGTGAATAGAGGCAGGTCAACCGCACCAAACATCTTAATGGGCTCCCTCTCCTTTTCCTTTTCTGCTTAGCTGACTCCTGTCTGTGTTCTGGGATGGATCCTTTTGTACTCCTGTGCTTCTGCGTGTGCAGCAGGAGATGGCTTAACATCTCAACCCCATTACATGAACACAGTGCTGACAAGTTGATTGGAAGGACTTGCTGGCGCTCCTGGGCTGGGCCCTTAGCTGGGAGTAGATGAATTGCATGGGGCACCACAGGAGAGCCCTGTGGGTCAACTGCATGTGGAGGCATTTGCAAAGCCCTTGGCTTTAACAGCATCCAGCTAAAGTAGTGACTGCTTGTTATCTGGGCAGCTTATCCACTGGCGGCCCTAGGAGGGGCACAAAGACCTGGACCTCTGATGAGGTCCAATATGGCGCCTTGGGAAAGAACTGAGGGGCTGGCTCAGCAGCTTGAATGTCTGGATTATGTTTATTAAAAACCACCTGTTGCGAAGGTGAGCCGGCTTAGTGTTGCTGTGAAAGAAAACTCCAAGAACAACGTAGAAGAAGAAAAGTTCATTCTGACTCACAAGTTCAGAGGTTCAGTTCCTGGTGGGCCGGACTACATTGTTCTGGGCCCCACATGAGGACATCATGGTGGAAGGGCGTGGTGGCAGACTGCTGCTCCATTAATGGTGACCAGGAAGAAGACAGAGAGAGGGAGGGAGGCTATAGGGAAGAGGCAGTCTTCCAGGCCACACCCCCAGGGCTCCACCTCCTCCTGCCATGCATGTCCCACTTGCCTACATTACACCCAGCCAGCCCATTCAAACCAGGATGGACACATTAGGTCTCAGCCCTCACAGACCTATCATCGCACCTGGAACATTCCTACACTAACAGGACTTGGGGGAACACCTCATATCCAACCATAACAAAGACGAATCAAAGGAACACCCCATCCATAGGCTGCCATTCTTAGTCCTACAACCTATATCCACCATTTTTTCTCCTTCAGGGATTTCTGGGGAGAGGGAGGCCAGTTCTGTGCGTGCTGGGCACACTGCATCTCCATGACACTCAGGGGCTGGTCTTTACTCACAGAGTGTCTCTGGCCAATGCAATAAATTGCACAGAGCTGTAAATACCCATTGCTAGAAGGGCGAGTTCAGTGGTCAGTGGTGCTGTGTGCTACAGTGAGACTCTTGGTTCATTGCAAAAACTGACTCTGGGAGGACTCCAGGTAATTGGAGCTATAGAATAAATTAAGACCCATGTAGGCATTCTTCTTTTTTAAAAACTTATTTATTTTATTTTTTTCATTTGCTTTTATTTTTAATTGACAATTGTATACATTATGGAGTACAAAAAATTGTACACATTATGAAAAGAATACATCAAGCTAATTAATATATCCATCACCTTACATATGTAAGTTTTTTTTGCAGTGAAGACATTTATAATCCAGTCTCTTAGCAAATCTGAATTTTGTGACAACATGGAAGAATCTAGGAACTTATGTTAAATGGAATAAGGCAGATATGGAAGGACAGACACTGTGCAGTCTCACCTGTGGAATCTAAAATAAACGTCTTCAGTTTCTAACTAGATCTTTTGATGGACTCCAAACCTCACTTGTAAATAACTTCTGTACACTAATCTTTTACTCTTAAGAATTTCAGTTCAGAATAATTATAGACTCACAGAAAGTTGCAAAATTAGTGAAAAGATCTGGTGTGGGCTTTCTCTGGCTCCCCAGGGTGCTGTCATACTTGATTGCAGAAGAATACCAAAACCAGGCTTTTGAAATTGATGCATTCCTATTAACTTGACTACAAACCTTATTCAATTCTCAAAAAAAAAATTAACCTGCACTTACTTCTATGTATACCATTTAATTCTGTATATGTATATTTGTGCAGCCAACTGCAAAATGAGACACAGAGTCTTCCTTCATCAAGGATCGCTCTCGAGCCACCTCTTGAATTCCCACCCTTGGACCACACAGCCTTCTGCCTTTTCCCATGGGCAACCTCTGAGCTGCCTTGCATCTCCATGGCCCTGTCATCTCAAGAATCTTATGCAGTTGAAATCTTGGATGGTCTTTACTTGTCCTTGAGCACATGTCCACCCGCCCACCCAGTGCTCTGCATCTGATCACTCCTTCGCACTGTGAGTGGGGTTCCACTGGATGGAGGTGCAAGTGTATGGCCAGCCATTCACCACTGAGGGACATTTGGTTTATCCCACAGCTTGCTAATGTAAATAAAAACAGTATAAAATCTATATTCAAGTTTGTGTGTGTGTGTGACTTATTTCTCTGAAATAAATGCCAGAGTGTAATGATTCCTAGCCATGTGGTAAGTGAATATTTAATTTTGGAGAAACTTTCAGACTGTTTTCTATTACTGGGTTTGCCATTTCACAGTACCCCCAGCTGTGGGAGAGACCTGGGACCTCTGCCACCTACCCCCTACCCCAGCACTTGGTGGAATTGTTATTTTTTACTATAGCTTTTCTGATAGGTATGCAGTGGCATTCATTCATTGTGGTTTTAATTTGCATTTCCCTACAGACTAATGGTATTGAACACTCTCAGCCATTATCTCCTCCTTGCTGGAATATCTGTTTATGTCCTTGTCCCATTTTTGAATTGGATATTTGTTGTTGTTATTTCTACTCAAGAATTTCAAGCTCTCTCTATATTCTAAGTGGAAGAAGGCCACATTGTTTCTGTTTGCTTTGCTGTTGGATGCCGGTGGTCCTGGGAATTGATCCTGGGGCTTCATGCTTGCCAGGTAAGTGCTCTGCCCCTGAGCCACACCCCCAGGCAGCTATACTTTACAACTATTTTTTCCAAACCCATTGATTATCTTTTTCTTCTCTTAACAAAGCCACCTTCAAAAAATGTTTTTAGTTTTGATAAAGTCCCATTGGTTTATTTGGTGCCATTTCTAAGAACTCTTTCCCTACCACAGTTCATAAAATATTTTCTCATGGGCTTTGTTAAAGTTTTTCTTGCTTTACATATAAATTCATCTCGACCTTTACGAGGGGCTCCTCCTGACAAGCAGTGGTCTCTCTCAAACCAAAATGCTTATCCCTGCTGACGGGACAGCACCCTGTCTCATCTAAGAGCCAGCTGACCCTCGTAGCTTGCATGAAGCATTTGGTCCATTTTCTCAGCAAAGCTTAAGGCATTGTTCTGGCTGCTGGGGACACAGGTGGACAAAACGACCAAGACCTCAGTCTCACTCCAGACTCTGTGAAGGGCACAGATGATGAACACTGGGTCCCAAACCATGACACGGAGATGGAAAGACAGAAAAGCACGAGGAGGTAGCCTAGGGACACCTATTTCATCCAAGTGTTCAGGGAAGGTCCCTCGCATAGCTGAACTGAGCCCTGGAGTGAAGAGAATGAGCCAGGCAAGTGACTTGCCAGCAAAGGAAAGAGTCGGGTGTGGAGATCCAGCGATGCAGAATTTATGGTAAAAAGATCACGAGAGAGGATCTTGCTTCCAATCTCAAACCTGAGTGAGGGGTCAAAACTTCACAGATTCCCTGAGGCCCCAATGCTTTGGTCTTAGACAGGAAGAGCAAACCAGCATGGAGTCCACTCCGGCATTTGCAAACAATGCAAAGGGCGTGAAGAAGGTGACCCCACCAAGTGCACGGGAGACAGGCGAGGGTAAGGCAGAGACCTGGCTCAGGTGGTGGAGAGGCAGTGAGCCACCCTGAGACTCAGATTTCTTGTGGTTCATTTATTTATTTATATTTGGTGACACTTTTTCTGAAAGGATAAACTTATCCCAAGGGGGCCAACTCACCATGCTCCTTGCCTCCACCCCACGACGGGAATGACGTTGAGATCTAACTAGTCAGAGGGCTGCCAAGAGAGTTGTAGGTGCTCCTCTGCTGACTCCTGCCCAGTGGTTGGGCCTCTAGCTCTCCTGGAGGGAGGCTGCACAGAAGGCCTCGCCCATCCTGGGAGGTGACAACAATCTCCCCCATGGAGCCTCAGGAGACCTAGGGAGGGCGGGAGATGGTCTGAGTGGCCCTTCCTCAGTCTCCCAGGGGTTCTGCCACCATGCAGGTTTAGCTGGTCCATGTGGCTAAGTCGCCACGGAGGACCTGCCTCTCTGTAGGGATTCCTGTGGGTTATCATTCCCATAACCCCTTACCCTGCAAAAGCACCATCATTTATAGGTTCTAGAACCTTTACAAAATGGCCCCTGGACCTAGTTGGGAACAGAGCTTTATCTGAGAAAAGGAATCCAACTGCCTCCTGGCCAGGGAAGCAGGACACAGTGAGTTTAATGGGCTCTGGGACCCTGTCCAAGTTCAGCTGGGCAGTTCCCAACAAGGCTCTATTGGTCCATCTGCACTTTAAAGTTTGCCAATCCAGGGCCACCTGGGGACTTTCAGGGCAAAGCCAATCAACGAGGGGCTGGTTCCTGGGCACATAGATCTCTGTCCCCAGCACAACCCCATTCATTTCAATAAAACCCTCTCCCCTCAGTGCAGCACTGGGTCCTGATGTGCACACAGATGGAGATAATAAAGGACAAGAGCTCCCCAGGAAACCATCTCTCAGTCTCCACAAATGAAAAGGGATTTACACAGTAGACCCCAAACAGCTTCCAGGGGCTGTTATGGAAAGCAGGTAAATGAAATGCAATACAACTGTATTACTTGTTTCAACAACTTTATCAGGTGCTTGGGAAATGGTAGATTATAAAATGCTTTCTGTTCCTTATGAACATGAAACACTTGCAAAGGCAACTTGGTCACACTTTTCCTGAAGCCCTAGTTCCTCACCATTGTAAGAAGGACAATGCCCACAGAGTTTGTCTGACTGAGGAAGACCTCAGACATAACCAACTCGCTCATGGGGTCCTCTGTCAGGTCCATCACTCACCAGGAAATTTTCTAGCCCAGGAAAGGCTGATTCTATTGCAAAATTTAATGGAAGGAGCCATTGGCATTGAAAACAAACACACCCTAAAGTTCTGCTTAAAACTTGGGAATTCAGCAGAATGTCAAAAATACAATAATGGGCCCATTCCTCTTTGTCAAACAAGGGAATGATTGCCATCTTCCACATGTGGCAGCATTGACAGATCCTGGTCCACAGCCTCCCATCTGTGACCACACCCCAAGATGGGCATCCCGGAGCAGGCTACTCCTCACTCCTACAGATTCCACCTCTGCACAGGGCCAGCTCCCCCCCCTGCCCAGACAAAGAGGAAGGGCCTGCTCCTCAGCCTGGGCCACACGGGCCATGTCCAGAGCCCTTTGGTCCAGCTTCTCCATCACTGCAGTCATCAGGTGCCTCCCCCTTCTGCCCCCTCCTTCCTCTTGGCTGTGCTTAGGGACAGTGGCTCAAACTGTCCAAGTTCTAAGAATCAGGAGAACAGTGGTGACTTTGGGGCTCATGGGAGCATCAGGGGCCATTGTGGGAAAGGCCCTCCTGGGTCACGTGGCTCCCTGCAGCGGCTGTGAGAGGGGCAGGTGCTGAGGTGGGCTTTCGTCTCATCAGCCCGAGTGAGGAGATGTCATGTGAGGAGATCCAACCACCCTCCTCCCGGCCTCCTGCAGATGAGTGGGGAGGAGGGGAGGAGGGACAGGAAGAGAAAAAAAAAAGGACCCCTTGTTCTTGATATGGTCATAAATGGATGGCTCCTGGGCCCCTGTGGCTCGTAGCTGACTCTTGCATTGATGAGGAAGCCACCAAAGACAGAGTTGAAACAGAAAGCTACCCACTCAGGCCTATGAGTGACTCCTGTCCCCAAGTCTGTTTCCCACATCACCTTTACCCAGATCCCAGGAAGGGGACAGCACAGAGGCTGATTCCCAAGGTCCCCAAGGCCTGGGTCACACAAGCCAGCTGGTCCCTTCTCTGTAGTGGGCTGTCTGCACAGAAGCAGGCTCAGAGCCTCTGTCTTTCACTTATCAAGGTTCTAAGAAGCTTCCGGACACTGCTCTGTCCAGCACCATGGCCATTGGCCAGAAGTGACGATTGAAACTTAAATTTAAAGTTACTAAAGTTTCCTAGCCAGGTGAGACTGAATTGGGCATGTGTGTGTGGGGAGCTTTGATTTTTCAAATATTCATTATACAAATTGTTTTGTGCACCAAACAAGTTCCCTGGCCTGATGAGATGACCATCAGTGACACACGTGGGACTCCCCATCAGGAGACACTACTGACCTGGACATCTACAGTGAAAAGGCTAAGAAAGGAGAGACAGAGGGTCAGGCTTGGGTGGCCAAGGGCCTGCAGGAATCAGGAGCCCAGCAGCTCAGCTCTGCCCCCTCCCTGCCCACCTCATCCTAGCCTGCAGGCTCTCTAGTCACAGGATTGCCCCCATCCTCCTGTCCCATCTCCTCCTACTGGGATGCCCCATCCAATCGGATCAAGTCTCCACTTTCTCTCTGGTCTTTACCAGAACTAGGAGGCTGCTCCCATCACCTCCTGGGCTCTCACCTTCCGAGGACCTCAGAGAAGCCAAGGGGGAAGTGGAATCCAGGGAGAGGACGTGGAGGTAACTCGGTCTGGTCCATTATTTGGTGCTGCTAAGTCTGCTCTCTGGTCCTGGGTGAATACAGAGAATAGCCTCCTGGGGCAGGGGTGGGATCTGCCTGAGAGGTCACCCTGCCACACCTCAGGCAGTTCCTGCTCCTCTGTGATTTTCCAACCTGTGAGATGGACTGGCCCCAGGAGCTGCCAGAGCCCAGTGGTACGTGGAAGAGCCATTCAGCTGTGTCCTTCTGTGTTCCGGCTTCCTGTTTAGGTACCATCCCTCCACCCAGAGAAGGGAAATTCTCCATGTTGGCTTTTTATTTATTTGTTTGTGTTTAATTGAACATATTCATGGGGTGCAGTGTGGTATTTTGACATGCACATACAGTATATTAATGGTCAAACTGGGGGTGATTAGTATATCTGTCACACTAAACACTTATCACTTACTTTTGCTGGAACATGGCGAATCCTCTTCTCTGGCTATTTTGAAATCAAGTCTTCAGCCTAAATTTTTGATGCTATGATCTCAAACACCCTTCAGTTTAGGTTATCCGCCAATCCTTCCTCCTTCCTAAGCCTGGATGACCCAGACCAGGTGTGTCCCTCTTAGCTAAGGAGCCCCAAACACCCTTGGCATTCCTTCCCCAGTGGTGGACATCCTCAAGGTGACCCTGTGGACAGTCTCCACCAGGACAAAGCCTGGTAGCTGTGCTGTCTGATGCTCCACTTGGAACAGCTGGCCTGGTGCCTAACATATTGGAGGAATTCAAGCAGTGTTTAGTTTTGTGAACATGCCCCACTTCTTGGTGGGACCCCCTGGAACATTCCGGGGACATGATGTTTATTCTGGGATTACCCAGAACCAACTGTCGCTGGCTGAGTCCCGAGCCATACTCCAGCTTCTGGTTGAGAAAGCTGTTCATACACACTTCACTTCCCAGGGGACACATCTGCTTCTAATTAGAGCATTAGTTTTCCACTGAGGGCAACTGGGGACCCCAGGGAATATTTGGCAATGCTTGGAGACAGATTTTTTGGTCACAGCTGCCACCGTGCTATGGCCTCTTGTGGGTAGAAGCCACAGATGCTGCTCAGTGTCCTGTGGCACCCAAGAGTGCTGCCTCCTCTCCCCTGAGTTCTGGGCCCAAGGGCTGAGGCTGAGAACCCTGCACTGGAGTGAAAGTCTTTCCATAGCCAGAATCTGTAACTAACACCCAAGTCACCCCGGGATTGTCCCCTAGAGTCCTCAGGGAGAGGGAACCCAGTGGTACCCAGAGAGGAGGCAGAGGTGAAGGTGATGTCCAGAGGATGAGGTTCTAACAGAGAGGAGGGCTACATGGAGAGCCCTGGAGACCAGTAGAAGGGCCCTCTTGAGTATTCCAGCCAGTTCTGCTGGGCACACAGCAGGAACACACCTAACCAGAGAGAGAGCTCAGGAAGGTGAGGGAACACACTTTCCCAGGGTCAGACTGGGAAACCCACTGGGGTGCACGTTCTCAGTTGCTGTGTGTACGGTCACTACCCACAGCGTGTCCACAGTGTACATGTATCCTCTCTTTGTGGACGAGGGCTCAGCTCAGGGCTGTCAGGGCTGAGATCAATGTGCTGGCCAGGCTGTGCCCCATTCAAAAGCATGCATAGGGAAGAATCCTCTCCCAAGCTCTCAACAGTGGTGGGATTCACCTGCTTCCTGCTGCAGAACTAGGGGCAGCACCTCCCTAAAGCAAGAAGAGAGCAAGTGCACTCCTGAGGGCCTGGGACCTGGGGATCCTTCTGAAGGACCCCGCTGGTGAGGCCAAGGCCTCCTTCATGATGAACTTAATGCAAATTGAATAGAGTCCCCATTGGCTCCTGAAAGCTCTTCACCTTTCCATGTGGCAGTCATAAGGGGTGCTCTATCACTTTGGCCACACTGCCTGAGACAAAAAAAAGTCCCACACCCTGGCCACACTAGAGAGGGGGTGGGGGACTCCACACAGGTATGATTCTCTGGTGTCACCCTGGTATGCTTCTGCCACCATTATCAAAATATTCAAAAGATGCAGCCTTGTTAGTGGGGGAAAAATAAGCCCTTAATCAAATGCAGTATTGGTCCCCTTGATAAATACTTGAAAAAATACCAGGAAGGATTAAACAATTTCTAGGTAACAAATGCATCTAACAAAGTTGAGGAATATTGATTAAAACATTAAAAAAACATATCACTGGTTAAAATGTATGTCTGATACCCAATCCATAATTTCAAGGCATTCAAAGAAGCATAAATATGTGACCTGTGAAAAGAAGAAAAAAAATCAATGAAAACAACAAAGGATACAGGAGATGTGCATAATTAGAAAGGTTTAACCACACGTTCAAAAGGCTGGAAGACACAGAGACCTAATAGACAGAGCTGTGGGAGAAGCTGCTTAAAGAAGGCATAAGTTGAGCTTCTAGACGCATTAGCTACATATGAAAGATCAAACACAATCTCACACACACACACACACACACACACACACACACAGGTATAAGAAATAACACATGTAAACAGTAAATTATATGTTTCACAATTAAATGAACACAAATACACAACAATAGATTGAACACAAATACATGACATTAGAATCCACTCCAAGTCAAAAGCACAGAGAAAACACATTCTCATAAAGAGAACATAGAAGGTCAGGGTCTCAGGACAAGCACAGGCAGCCCGTGTCTATTGGAGTGCTAAGAGCCACAGCCAAGTCGGAATGGCCCCTGGCATTTTGCCAATAGTATTGGTTGAGAGGCAAGCCTTTAAGATGATGCTGGATTGATTTGGTTGTATATTAGACCTTTACTGTCTGCCTCAGCCTGCTACTTTGGAGTTCTCGTGGGGATTCCTGGAGAGTTCCCATTGGTTGGGGAAGTGCGGGAGGAGGGATTTCCAGAAGAGGGATTTCCGGTTGCTGGTTCCTGGAGGAGCCGCATGGGTAGCTTTTGGGAGAGTCCCCGGGGAGCATGTATGGAGTGTGCTGGTAGAGTTCAGAAATAAAGTTTGTTCCTTCTTCAGTGGCTTGTGATTTGTGCCCAGCCAGACTGCGGCATTGGAGCCCCACAGAGGTGGTGCAGAGACAGTAAGCATACCAGAAGGAGCAGGGGCCCATTTTGTCCCCAACTCATTGACCACAGCAACACAAAGCTCAGAATGCAATCCATATCAAAATTCCACAGGCCTCCCTTTCCTAAACTTCACATGGAAAGGCAAGATCATCAAATGGCTTTGGGAAAACAAAATGCAACCTTGGAAGACTCTTCCACATGCTTGTGAGAACCGTTAACAACTGCAGTGGAGCAGACAGGGTGGAATGACATGAAGATAAGCAGACCTAGAGCAGAATCACTCAGAAATACATCCACACACATAGGGTCAGCTGAGTCCCAAAAACAGTTCAGAACCCAACTGTGAAGAGAGAATAAACCCTTCTAAAATGGTGAGGCCTATTCATGGAGAACTAGCTCTGGAGTCAATAAGAAAAGACATGGACTCAATAAAAAGTATTTTAAATACATAAATCTATAATTCACCGAAGGAGGGATTCAAACATTCATGAAACATGTAAGAAAATACTCAAATTCATTAGTAATTTGAAAAACAGAAATGTTGTGATACAATGAAACATTCAAAATGCTGGTCAATCATTTAAAAATCTGACCTTGCCAAATATTTTGGAGGAGATATGGAAAAAATAAACCCTCATACCTTAGGGTTGGGAACATTCCCTAATGAATTCACTTGCAACAGACAGGAAGAGAGAGAGAGAGAACGACTTTCTACCATTTACAAGTTGTAAAACTGGGGAAGCTGATGGAGTAGTTCTAGTCCAAACACAAGGGACTGTGACTAGGGGAGCCAACGGTGTAAGTCCTTGTCTGAGTATAAAGCCTGAGGATCAGAAGCACAGCTGTCTAGGTACAGGTAAGATGTACCCCACGGCTCAAGCCAAGGGCACATCCATGGCTCTTCAGCTTTTCTCTTCTATTCAGATTCCCAAGGGGTAGATGATGCTGCCCCACATGGAGGAGAGAAGATCTTCATTCAATCTGCCAATTCAGATGCTCATTTCTTCAGGAAACAGCCTCACCAGACACCCAGAAACAATGATTTCTCAGCTATCTGGGCATCCCATAGCTCAGGCACATTGCAATATAATCATCAACTCTGCAGAACAAAAAGAGAGGGCATAAATGACTAAGAACCACTGAAATCTTTTAGCCATATACATAACATTTATTTTAAAGTATCAAAGAAAATATATCAAAAATTTTAAAGTTGCCAGAGCTGAATGTTGGGTACATAGGCATTTGTATTATGTTTTGCAACTTTCTGTAATCGGGTGTATTTTCTTTATTGAAAGCTCACAACTACAAATGTCTCATTTGGTCAGTTCTGCCATTGTTATTTTAATCTCAAATACATTTTTCTAGCATAAACACTCTAAGAAATTCCCCATCTGCCTCTTTAATCAGCATCTACCAAGCAGTCTAACCCATTGCCCTACTTCCAAATAGCAGGGGAACATCCTCACATCCTCCCTCCTCCTTTTTCTTCCCATTTTAGCACTTTTTAGGTAAAATCTACTTTGCAGACTGGTGTGAATGGCCTTATTTTTGCTCAGCCAACACTTTCCCAGAGCTGGAAACAATAAATCTTGGTAATGAGCAAAATACTTTGGGCACTTCTACTTCCTCACCTGCCAAATCCATGGAGATTTCTCAAGTTGACAACTTGCCCTGCTCCCAGCTCTGTTGATTTTATCAGCATCAACATGACAAGCCCGGAGACAGCAAAGGCAATTGCTATAATTATTATTTTTTCTTAGCTTGTATCTTTCTGACAATACCCCAAACTCTCCAGGAAAATAGGGCTCAGAATCATCTTTAATTTCCTAATTGCAACTTTTAGTAGAGGTGTTTTTGTTGTTGTTGTTTCTTCTTAGAATCACCCCTAATGAGACAAATTATTATGCAAAATGACTTTTGAATTCATTTCTGTTAAAATTTCCATCAATTAGGAAGACACCCCTGCCTGGGTGATTTAAGGAACAGTATGCCAGGGGCTGGTGGCCTGCAGAACAGAAGCCTACAGGGCCTTGTCCACTCTGCCCAGGAGCTCTGGGTTTAAGAGGTTAGGGTGAGTACTCATGGGCCTGGGTGTTGGTCCAACCCTGCAGCTGGGGAGTTTCTATTATGATGTGTATAATAAAATACATAATAGATACCTCAGATTCAAAATTGAAAAGTATAAAAGGAAAGAGCAGGGAAAGCCATCTTGCCTTACACTCTCAAACCCTTAGCCTGGCAAAGTCTTCTTTTTCCCTAGCCCTGCAGAGACCTCCTCTGCACCTGCAAGCTGGAGTGAGGGTGACTCTTTGCCTTATTTCACACAGGTGGTGCCATTAGGCACTTGGTTCTGCATCTAGAGCTTTGATCTCTGACTCCAGGGAAAAAACAGCCCTGGCCCTCTGCTCACTGAGGATGGAATGGTGGAATGATTTGGCCAGGAGGGGACATCACAGGCAGTCACTTCGCCAGCCTGTGGCAGGCCCAGAGAAGGTCACTCTCCTGCATGCCCAGGAGGGAAGAGGTGAGTCTCGCTCTTGACTAGGGTACAGGAGGCCCTGTGGAGACAGACTACACAGTGAGAAGGAGCGGCACCCACCCACCACACCTCTGCTCCAGAGGGGTGTGAATGAAACTCTCATTCAGAGCAAAGTTAATTATTTCAGCCACATTAAAGCTTACCACTTTTAATCAACCATATGTACTGTAGTTTATGCACAATAAAACCAGCAGTGTTTTGTTTACCTTTCAGTGCATGCTGACAAAGGTGCACCCCGTGAAGGCCACCATCAAGCAGAATATTCCCAGTGCACAAAAACCTTCTCAAAGCCCATGGTCAGCAATCCCCTGCATGCATCTCTAACCCTCAGGATCACTGAGAGGCTTCTCCCATCATTCGGCCAATTCAAGAATGGTCTGTGAATGGAATCATAAATTATGTAGTGGCTGGCATGCTTTTACAATTAGATAATTCTTTTGAGATTCAACCATGATCTTCATGTATTATATATTACTTTTTCACATTGAGTCATAGCCCATTCAGTGTATAAATCACAAGGTTTATGTACTTACCCACTCATGGACATATGTGTTATTTCTAGTTTGGGCTATAATGTCGAAAGCTGCAATAACACCTGCGTGCTAGTCTCTGTGTGAGCATAATGTTATCATATGCTTTTGGTAAACACTCATGAGTGGAATTGCTAAGTTCTAAGAAACTCTCCAACTGTTTTCCAGAGTGGCTGTATAAGTTGCACTTCCACCAGCAATATTTAAGAGACTATGGTTGCTCCAAATCTTAGATAGTACTTGGTATTCTCAGTTATGTTAATTTTAGCCACCAAATGGGTGCAGACTGATATCTTACTGGTATTTTAATTCCCATTCCTAGACTATATAGTTATATTGACCATAGTTTCATATTATGGGCTCTTTTTATATCTTCTTTGTTATAGTAACTGGTCTAATACATTGACCATTTAAAAAAAATGGACTGTTTGATTTCCTATATTGCATTATAAGTACTTCTCATCATTGAATTGTGTAGTCTGTATATATGTTATATATCAGGTAGGTATTGCAAATATTTTCTCTCAATCTCTGGTTTGCTATGTGCTTGAAATCTGTGATCATATTTGCACATATAATTCTAGACTCTAGATTCTGTTCTATTGATCTATTTTTATGTCCATATGTCACTATCATACTGTTTTGATTTCTGTGATTTCACATTAAGTTTTGAAATTAAATTGTGTGGTATCACAAATTCTGTTACCTTTTCCAAGATTTTGTTTCATTTATCCTAAGTCCTTCCTAGTTCCAAATATTGACTCCAATATTTCATTCACACCCCATAGCCTTTGGGTGGCTGTTGCTTCCTGCCCGTGTGTTTTCCATCCATCTGCCCTTCGGATCCTACATCATCCCCCTGAAAGGAGCCACTGGGCCACAGGCAGAAACAGAACTTGAGTGTTATGAGGACCCTGCTTCTCAGGGAGACTCAGAAAGACAAGAGCAGCTTGCTTTCTCTAAGAGGTAAAGCATCCACTTTTGAGTCAGCCATCCTTAATGCACTTGGAACCTCAAAACACCAAGAAGAATTTTAATAGCACAAGAGCAAAGAAAATAATGAGAAGAAAACCAGAGGAGATGGGAAGGAATTTTCATGATCCCCCCCACCCTGGAGCACCTCCAATGCCAAGTGCCCTGCGACTATTAACAGGAGCTCGAGTAGAACTTCCCTTATCATAATGATGAAGTCTAGGGAAAGAGTTAAGAGTTAAGCCCAGGAGTCTGCTGACATGCTCAATGACATTTCAGTAAAAAATCATGTTATTCTCGTCACTTTTAGCTTATCTGATGGTTTTTCAATACTTCTCCAAGAGGGCAAAAATTCAGTGAAAAAAACATTGTTCAGGCTCCCCAAATCCCCAAATGTGAGACCCTGCCCAGGTGGGGAGCTCCCCTTCAGGAAACATGCATGCTTGGCTTCTTGTTTTAAAACCCAATGAGCCCATCACATCTCCTACTTGGCCCATCATATTAATTCCAATAGCCTTGTGCACTTTCTTTTAGGCCAATTATTCTATGATAATTAGGTTTTAAGTCAACCACGGTTCAAAGGAATGTGACTTCCAAAACTTCTTTCTGCTCAAGCCATCCTGAGATTTGTTTTACAGAAATGTGATCTTGTCGATAGCTTTGATCAAGAGATGTCTGGTCTGCAGAGGTAAGTATAAGCCAGACTCACTTGAGAAAGAGGGTAGAAGTCATCATTTTTCTTTTTTATTCTGCAAAGATTGCTCATATCTAGTGAGAGAATGTAAAAAATAAGATGACCCAGGAGGGGAGACAGCCACTCTTCACACTCCTGGAGCTGCTGTTCTGCAGGGTTCCTGGAGAAGGAAAGTAGAGTTCCATAGGGTAGAGGCTGCAGACCTCCTGAACTTGCCTGGTGCTCGGTACATGGTGACAGAACTGGAAAACCATTGTAGGAAAGGGAACTCTCAGTGCATTCTAAAAGAATGAAAATGAAGTTCAGATGATGATGAAAGCAGGATTTGATGTGCACAAGGTCAGCACCTTAGAGGGTAAAAACCGCTAATTGATCTAAAATGATATAATGAAAGGTGCATCTGAGCACCTTAATTCTTCCCACTGTGCACTAATGAGGGGCTCTGGGGCCATGTGACAACCATTCCGAGAGGTTGATCTTTGACATCATCACCATGCCCCCCTCCTCGGGGTCAGTAAGGACAGTCAATGTATGCTGGGAACAAAGCGTGGCCAGGCAAAGGAGGAATTTCAGTGTCAGCTCTGATCCTACAAGGTCAGTGTCCACAAAGCCAGGTCCTTCAAAACCCTGCTTAGTCCTACTGTGACAGGGCACGCCCCCTCAGGTCCAGATCGACTTATCCATCCTAAGGAGTGATGCTGGGAGTCAGAGAATCAAAGCATCTGAACCCAGTTTGGACATGCGGTCTAATAAGAGTGAGCTCCTTATAGGAGCAGACTATTTAACATTTGGAATCCCTGTAAGATGCAGGTTAGCATACCAGTGACAATCCAAGGAGAAAGGAGAGTCATCAGCAATGGGTAGATAGACTCTAGTTTACAAAACGCCCCACATCTCCACTCATCTGCTCGCTCTCCACATTTTGGAGAACTACTTCATTCATTAAAACATGCAGTCTTTGGTTTTCCAGCAGTTACTGCATGCCTCAGTTGTCCCCAGTGAAGAGGGAGTGATGAGCTAATTAGATGAGGTTCTTGCTCTCCTGCAGGTAGATTGCAGGGAGAAGACAGTTAGCAAACTAACAGCAACAATGAGACAAGTAAATGAGGCAATTATCAAGCAGTCAACACGAAAGCCATTAGGGCCCTCTAAATCATTCCAGCTTCCAACTACTGAAGATAGGACAGCACTCCTGGCCCAGGTGAGGTGGGATGGAGCCAGATGACTTGTTCTGAGCTACCCACAGTGAGCTTAAGTTTGGCGCTTCTTTTCCAATGAGGGCATCTTTCTTCCCATGCCAAGCACCCACAACTCTCTCCCCTGCACCCTTCCAGCATGGCTCACAAAGGGGCTGACCTTGTCCTTCACCTACAGTGGTCAGGGACCACTACCAATACAATATCCTGGTAGTTCTTACCATTTTCTAAGGTTTTCTTCAATTATTTCTTTAGTATTCTAGAATTTTTTTCTCTTTCTTTCTCTCTCTCTTTCTTTCTCTCTCTCTCTCTTTCTTTCTTTCCCAGGGAATGAACTCAAAGGTGCTAAACTGCTGAGCCACATCTCCAGCCCTATTTTGTATTTTATTTAGAGAGTCTCACTGAGTTGCTTAGTACCTTGACACTGTTGAGGCTGACTTTGAACTTGCAATTCTCCTGTCTCAGCCTCCCAAGTCACTAGGATCACAGGTGTATGCCACTGTGTAGAGATCTTTCACCTCCTTGGTTAGATGAATTCATCAATTATTTTAGAAGTTATTGTGAATGGGATTGTATTCCTGATTCCTTTCTCAGTAGAATTACTGTTGGATTATAAGAATGATATTAATTTATGAATGCTGGGCTTGAAATCTGCTACGTTACTGAATTTATTATCCCCAAATGGAGGTTTTTGGGCCTTCTAGATACAGGATCATGTCAGAGATAATTTGACTTCTTCTTTGCTATTTGTATTCCTTTAATTTACTTTTCTTGCCTAATTGCTCTGGCTAGAGTTTCAAGAACTGCACTGAATAGTAGTGGTGAGAGTGGACAGCCCTATCTTGTTCCGAATTTTAGAAGAAATGCTTTCAGTTTTTCACTATTCAGGATGATGTTTGGCTTTGGATTAGTCATATATAATCTTCATAGTGTTAAGGAAAGTTTCTTTTATCCCTAGATTTTCTAGCATTATTAACATGAATGAGTACTATATTTTATCAAAGGTCCTTTCTGCATCTACTGAAATCTATTTATGTGGTGAATTACATTTATTGATTTGTATGTTAAACAAATCTTGCATCCCTGGGATGAAACACACTTGTTTATGGTGTATTATGTTCTTTTTGTGTTTTTCAATGTGGCTTGCTCGTATTTTATTATTATACTAATTTGCAGTTATATTCATCAGGGATATTGGTCTACAGTATTCTTTCCTTGATGTGTCTTTGTTTGGTTTGGCTGTTAGGGTTATACTAACTTCCTAGAATGTATTTGGGAGGTTCTCTCTCCTTCATTTCATGGAGTAATTTGAGAACTGGTGTTAGTTCTTATTTAAAGGTCTGGTAGAACTCAGGTGATAATTCATCTGGTCCTGGGTTTCTCTTTGTAGGTGGCTTTTAATTGCTGTTTCAATTCTGTTGCTTGATATTGGTCTGTTCAGGTTTTTTTTAATATCATTTGGGCAGGTCATATGTATCTAGAAATGTTCTTCTGGATTTTCTAGTTTATTGGAGTATAAATATTGGATTATAGGAACGATATATTAGAAAATGGTTTCTAATGATCCTCTGGATTTCAGAAGTATCTGGTAATATCTGCTTTTTCTTCTTTCTTGTCTATTTTGGATAAGGGTTTATTTGTTTTATTTATCTTTTTGAAGATCCAACTCTCTGTGGCATTGATCCTATATATATTTTTTAATTTTTAATCTTATTAATTTTGGCTCCGATTGTAATCTTTTCCTGTCTTCTACTGATTTTGGAATTAGTTTGTTCTTCCTTTTCCAAGACCTTTAGGTGAAACATTAGGTTATTTATTTGGAACATCTCTATTTTTTAATGTGAGCATTCAATGGTATAAAATTTACTCTTAAAACTTCTTTAATTCTGTCCCAGGGATTTTGATATGTTGCATCTCTGTTATCATTTGTTTCTAAGAATTTATTAATTTCTCCTCTCATTTCTTCTATGATTTATTGTTTATTTAAAAGAGCATTGTTCAATCTCCATAAGTTAATGTGGTTTCTATTGTTTTGCTTGATGTGGATTTCTAGTTTTATTACATTATTATCTGATAGGACACACAAGAGTATATCAGTTTTGTTGTATTTACTAAGACTTACATTGTGATCTAGAATATGCTCTATTTTGAAAAAGTTTCATCAGCTACTGAGAAGAAAGTAAATACAGCTGTTTTGTGGTAAATTATTCTGTAGATGTATATAGATCCATTTGACTTACAGTATTATTTAGGTCAGAACTATGTTTACTCATTTTTTATTGGTGATAGAGATATGTTGAAATCAACTAATATTATTGTATTGTAGTCTATCTGGGCTTAATATCAAGAAGTATTTTTATGTAATTAAGTGTAATGACATTTGAGTGTATATATTATGTACTAACTTTCTATCTTCTTGTTGGTTAGTCCCCTTTATCAGTATGTAGTGATCTTTGCCTCTTCCTTTTCTTTTTCTTTTTTTTTTCCCTTAAGATTTACATTGTCAGATATAAGGGGAATACTCCTGTTTGTTTTTGGACTCCATTTACATGAAATTTTTTTCCATCATTTTACTTTCAGACTGTGAGTATCTTTTCCTATGAGATGAGTCTCTTGAAAATATCATATAGTTGGATCTTATTTTTAAATCTTTTCTGCTAATCTACATGTTTTAATGGAGGAGTTGAGACCCTTTATGTTCAGTGTCATTATGGATGTGTTTGTCTTTCACTGCCATTTTGATTTGTTTGCTGTATTTAATTGTCTTGATTTTAATATAATTGATTGCTCTTCTAGTGATCTTGATCTATTTGGGATTTCTTTAGGGCTTCCTTTGTGTGCAGTATATCTTTGGGTATTCTTATTAGTGTTGGCTTAATGGTCATTAATTCTTGTAGTTTTTTCCTTGTCATGAAAAGTTTTTGTGCATTAAACTTGAAAGATAACTTTGCTGGGTATTGTAATTTTGGCTGGCAATTTTTTCAGAGCTTGGAATATCTTATTCCAGGCCCTCCTTGATTTTAGGGTATGCATTGAGAAGTGAAAAGTGAGCCTTATTGTCTTGCCTCTGAATGTCACCTCATGTTTTTCTCTTTTCTCTCACAGCTTTTATATTCTTTTATCATCTTCTTTCTATTTTTTATTGGTACTGGGGATTGAACTCAGGGACTCTCAACTACTGAGACACATTCCCAGCCCTAGTTTGTATTTTATTTAGAGACAGAGTCTCATTGAGTTGCTTAGCGCCTCATGGCTGCTGAGTCTGGCTTTGAACTTGCGATCCTCCTGACTCAGCCTCATGAGCTGCAGGGATTACAGGTGAGCGCCACCATACCTGGCTTTTATCATTTTCTTTATCAAACATTCTGATTAAAATGTGACTTGCAGTGGTTCTCTCTTACTCTCATCTATTTTGGATCCTAAGTGCCTCCTGCCTGTGGATGTCTATCTCACTTCTAATATAGGGAAAGTTTCCTATCACCATCCCACTGAAAATAGTCTTAATACCTTTATCTTGTATCTCCATGTTCACCTCTATCCCAATGACTCAGGGTTTATTCTCGGAATACTGACATAATGTTCATGTATTATTCTCATCATGGTCTTGCCCCTCTCCCTTTATCACATTCTGAGTACTCAAATTCTCATACCCTATCTTCAAGGCCTGAAGTCCTATTTCCTTTTCTTTTTCTTTCTTTCTTTTATTTATTTTTTTTGAGAGAGAATTTATTATTATTATTATTATTATTATTATTTTTAGTTTTTGGTGGACACAACATCTTTAATTTATTTTTATGTGGTGCTGAGTATCGAGCCCAGTTCCCCAGGCATGCCAGGTGAGCGCACTACCGCTTGAGCCAGCCACATCCCCATCCCCCGAAGTCCTATTTTCTATGCAATCACTCTGTTGGGGATGCTTTCAAGTGAATGTTTAGTTTGATTTTCTGTCTTTCGTTTCCAGAAGTTCTAATTTGTGTCTTTTCAATATCTCTATTTCTTCATTGAAATTGTCTTTTATTTCTTGGATGTGTAACCGACGTGATTCTGCAATCTGCATTTGGGGTAAAATTGGGAGTTCATAACCCACTTCAATCTAATGTATGAAATATGATATGTCAAGAGCTTTGTAATGTTGTGAACAACCAATAAAAAAATAAAAAATTAAAAAAAAATTCTTGTTCTCTTTGTTGGTTCCTTAGATCTTCTTTTAGTTCATTAAACTTTTAAAAATCAGTAATTTTTTTAGTATGTCTCTGGAATTTCAACCACTTCCATATCTATAGGTTCCTTTGCTGGGGAACTGTGAAGTTTGAGCAGTAGGTTTGTTTGCATGTCTCTTCCAAGGTCATACAGTTATAGCTCAGTCTGCTTCCATGCTACCACTTTTATATGCATGTCCTTTTGAATGTAGTTACCTTCTTTGTTCTGGAATTTCTCTCTCTCTCTCTCTCTCTCTCTCTCTCTCTCTCTCTTGAATGTATGAGTTTATGTCCAGGAGTGGACATCTCAGATTCCACTCTGATTGCTCATCCTTGGGGTCTGGTTGATGGTTTGGGGTCTTGTCTCCCCAGTTCTATGTGTTGAAGTATCATTGGGGCTTGGGTGGGTCTACATTGGTGTGGAGTGAGATTTGATGATATTTGACTGAGATGTGAGTGTTACTCAGGAGTGGTCTCTCTACTCCATGGACTTGATGTGCCCCAATCACTCTCTAGCCCTCTCAGAGGAAGGGGAGATCCAGGAATAGCACTAATGTTAATATTATGATTTAGGTAGGAAGTGCTCCCCCAATGCTCATGTGTAAAGCAATGCAAGAAAGTATACAGGTGAAATACTTGGGTTATGAGGGCCTTAACCTAATCAATGCCTAAATATGCTCATAGCCATTAACTGAGAGATAACTGTAGTAAGGTAGGGTGTGGCTGGAGGAGGTGAGCTACTGGGGGTATGCCTTTGGGGTGTATATTTTATCTATAATGAAGAGAGCGCTCTCTCTCTCTCTCTCTCTCTCTCTCTCTCTCTCTCTCTCTCTCTCTCTCTCTCTCTCTCTCATTTTCTCTACCACACCCTTCTACCATGATGTCCTGTGTCATCTCAGGCCCAAAGCCATAAAACCAGTTATCTATAGACAGAGACCACTGATTCTATGAGCCCCCTAATAAACTTTTCCTCCTCTAAAATTGTTCTTCTCAGATCTTTTTGTCACATTGGCAAAAAAGCTCACTAAAATAGTTATTAGACACAGTCTGGGTGTTAGCAACCAGAAACCAGGGATGTCATCTTCACCTGTCTCCCCGAGTTATGTCTTCTCATTCTTTATACCACAGAAAGAGCCTCGGCTTATTTTGAAACACAGGGGAACAAGATAATATACATTTGTGGTAGCGCTGCATATGTAATGTTGAATGTATACCTAAATTAGCAGCAAGCAGTTCCTCTGCTGCACAATCCGGGAGTGCATTCCTAATGTGTGTTGATAAGCCCACTGACAATGTGATTAAGTGTCTTCAGCCAAAAATGACCCAACAGCTGAATAGACTTATTTGCAAGTAAAGAAAGCTACAAACTGCTCTCTGAGTTAATTGGACGCCTTTAAATTACACTAGTGGATTTGATGTTGTTTTTTCTCCCAGTGCTAAAAAGTTGTAACACATAACTAGAATAATTCCCAAACAATAATGCTTAATAGAGAATCACTAAACCTTCAACTCCTAATTTTCTCATCTAAATTAAATTATTCTGTATTGTTTCTCTAATTATTCTAACTGTTGTCATTCTTTGAATTGATCTAATAGTTATTCTAATTTTTCTCCAGCCTTCTGATCAGGATAATTCCTTCCGAGTAGAAACAATTTCTCTTCCCAGTATGTCATTATTTTAAAATGCACTGGGTCTTGAGAAGTCAAGAACAGGAGGGTAGAGGAAGCAGGCAGTACACATCCTGCTAAAGCTTTGCAACTATGTTGTTGTTTTTCTTTTTCAAAATATAACTCCACGAAAAATAGTTTCAGAATTGTGGAAGAAGTCACAAACTACATTGATCATAATAGATATTAGTTATTATTCATTATTATTAATATTATTTTAACAACTGTGCTCTCAGTGGCCAGCATAACTGACACGGCAATGCATTTTTCCAGATCCATTGAGAGAATTTTCCCATAAATGCTCACACCAGCAATCCACATGACCAGGAGCTCACAAGACCCTGCACAGTGAGGTCTGTTCGTACCCATCAGCCAAGCCCTGAGCACCTACTGTGTGCTTAACATGGTGTCAGATGTGGGGTCTGCAGCTGCACAACATGCAAAGGTCAATTCATTAATTAAGTTGGCCAGCTTGTCCTGGGCACCTGAGCAAGGCCACACACTTTGATGGTTGCTGCAGATTCAGGGGCCCCAAATCAGCCTGCTGCCTGCCCTGTTGGAGGTGGACTATGCAGTGGACTCACAAAGGAGGCCAATGTCATGGGCATGTAAGAGGGCACTCGGGAATGTTAGTGGGGGAGGCTTTTGGAAAGTGTCTGAGGAGCCCCGTCCATAGAAGGATCTGGGTCAGTGGGGGAAGAGGACAGGCGGGACCCCTGCAGAGGCAGCAAGTGCCCCAAGGTGGGAAGAGCTGGGCATGAAGAGAAGGGTGAGGCAAGGAGATAAGGCAGCAGTCTGGAGCGTGGAGAGTGAGGGCAGGTGCCTGGGATAGACTTCAGTCCCAGCCCAGGGACAGGCTTAGCTGCTGCCTGTTGTGCAAGTCAGTGGCATTCTCTCTGGAAACAGCAGGAGGTGACTCCCTCCACTCAACAGCAGCTCCTTGCAGAACAGAAAACTGCAGGACTCACAAGCATTGTCTTACCTGCTCAGCCTGTGCAGGCTGCTGGAGCAGGTGACCTGGCACTTAGAGTCCTTTATGCACAACACAGTGTATTATTCACAGCCCTGAGAACTGGAGTCCAAGTTCAAAGCACCAGATTTCGGGTCTGGTGAAGTGCAATCCTCATAGTGCAGCCTTCTGTCCACCCATGGAAGATAGCGAACAAGTGCACTGGGCCTTCTCGAGAGCAAGCTCCTTGGGAGGGAACCAGCTCCTCAGGCCGATGGGAAGTGCCTAGCACCTCCTAAGAGAGCTCCTGTTTGTCTTGTTCTCCAAAGCCCCCACCTCTGAATCCCATCACACAGGAACTGGGTTTCAACATGCAGATGTGGGGAACGAGCACTCGGGCCCCAGCACAGGCTCACTTTGCAGAGCAGGACCTTCTACTGTAGGTCCCAGGATGAGGTTCCAAAGAAACCTTTCCAGCCCCAAGTTGCAATGAGCCAGGAGGAGACCTCAGCACTGAAATCTGTGACCAGGCCATTCCTCATGGCACACCTGCAGACGCTCTGTAATTGCACATTGGTGTTTTCTAAGGCTGCTCCGTGACCACATCCACACAGAGGGAAACCAGGAGCTTCTCAAGCCATCCACACGGTCCACCCTCCTCAAGACACTGCTTCAGCCTCAGTTTGCTCTCAACATGAGCACACTGGAATGGCTGCCCTGAGTCCCCTCCTTCCCCAGGGACATGAGGCTGGGAAGTCTGAACAGCACGCATTCTTGGAGCGGATGGACGAGCGCTTCCCAAGCACATACTCTGCACCAGGCACTCTGCTAAACATCCAGACAACAAGCATGAAGACATGGGCCCAGGGAAGCCTCTGTCACATGTCATTTCTGTGGCTGAATTCAACTCTCTGAAACTAGATGCCTAATTCAGAGAATAGAATTATTCAGCTCTGAGTGAGAGAGGTAGATCTAAGAGCACGTGCCTGCCTCTGCTGGGCTCTGGTGAGGGCTCTGCGGCAGATGACATAATAGCAAGAAACAACCAGGGAGATGCCACAGGACAAGACAGGAAGCAAAAGAGGGAGCCGAAAGGCCAAACTGGCTTCAAAACCTGCACTCCAGGGAGAACTCACTCTCTCTTGGGACTAGCACTAAGCCCTTCTGAAGTCTGCACCCCAAGACCTCACCACCTCCTGCTGGGCCCCAACTCTTAGAGGGTCCACCTCCTCCCACACCACCACACAGGACCCAGAATGATCACAAGGATCCTCAGACTGAGGAAAAGGGCTCAGTGAGCAAAGGAGGTGTGACGAGAAGAGGGGAGGGGAGAAAAAAGGAGCAGCCCCCAAATCAAAATACTCAGATTCTTATGAAAATGCAAACCATGAGCTAATCAGACCCTTAAGAAGCAAACAAACAAAAAACCCTCTAATTGTGAATTTTAATTACCTCGAAGGATAAGCTTCCTTTAGCTTATTCATTCCATAATAGTGGATGAGAAGAGTTAATAGTCTTCTAATTATAATATTTTCATTACAAAAAATTGCAGTTTGCATTTATTAGTCTGCCCAAGGATCTTCACAGAGTGATGCTTGAATTTCCATCACACAGGGAACAAAGGGCAAGCCAGGAGATGGAACCTGCCCGGCACCACCCAATCCTGCCTCTTCTACACCGAAGTAATTAAATTCATTTGTTTTTTGGAAGTTTTAATGAGCCTGTTTTCCAGAAATTGGGTTCTATGAAGCATCAGCAGACAGTGCATTTCATGAAATGAATTAGGCAAGAATTTTCTCTGAGTATCTCACCTCGCCACCCCACACTGGAGTCCCCCACAAAAGGGTAAAGTAGGAAGAACATTGGAGAATATAAAATGAGATGTAGTTGGCTGCATCTCTTGCTCTGGCACACACCCCCTGAGGCACACCCCACAACCTTGACAATCTCATACATCCCTGAAGCTCAAGCCTCCATCCATCTCTGACATTGAAACCTTAAGCACAAGTATGTGATCTCCAGAGGAATATGTGAGTTTTTCCTCTTCCTCCTCCTCTTCCTCCTCCTCCTTCTTCTTTTTTTTTTTTTTTACTAATGAAATCAGCCAATTAGAAAATCCTTAATTACAGAGAATGCAAAGCCACTTCAGCAGCCACGAATCATCTGTGGTGGATGCTGTGGGTTCAGGGTGACACCAGCCCCGACCCCAAGATACTTGCAAGCCCTCCTGAGGAGATTTGCTAAGAAGCCCAGAATCAGCTGGGGGCAGTGGCAGTGTCACAAGTGGTACCAGGGAGGTCTGAAATAGTCATGGCCATCAAATGTCCTATGCCATAGCCCATGCCAGGGAAGCCAGAGCTCCCGTCCCCAACCCAACAACTAAAGAGGGAGGTGGCCTGGCCCCACAGACACTCAACATGCTGAGCCGAAGCAGAGAAAAGCCCACAGACCCAGAGAGTCACCTGGGTCACAGCTGCCCGGGTCTCGTGGATGCCCTGCTCTGAGCAGAGCTGAGTCTGGCTATGAGGGAGTCCAGCTGGGTCCAGGCTGAGGTGGCCACCACTGCTTAGGGGACTTTTTAGAAGTGGGCATGAGCAGGGCCTGTCCAGGAAGCAGGAGGAAAGGATGAGGCCCCCACCTCCCTCCCTCCTGGCAGAGAGGAGCCAAGGCAGGTGGTGCCTCCAGAGCTTTCTGTTAAACCAGGAGCAAGAGCAGCCAGGCCTCTGCCGAGTGGCTGGATATTTCTCTTCTTAATTTTCCCACAAATGCAGTCATGGATTTCCAGAGACGATCAGTCCAGGCCAGTGGGATCATAAATAGAGAAAATGCAGCATGAATGAAAATTGATCTTATAAATCAGAAATATCAAAAGTTCTCAACATGAATGAGGATAAATCTATAAAGAGCTCCCAGTGCTCATCACATAAAAGGAAGGCACTTGCTTCTGAAATGCACACCGCGCATCCATTACCATCCATTCCTATTGTGCCAATAAAGGGATGTGTCGACTCACAGTGGATCCCTCTTCAGGCTCCAGGGAGGGTCCGCTAATGGAGGACCATGAATATTGGTCTTTAAAAATATCCTGCCACTAATGAAAACCCTTTGCCTCCCAAGTAGGATTTGAATAAAGCAGTGCGGGTCAGGAAAGGACTGGAGGGATCAAGTGGAAGCTTTATTTGGCTCAGGAGAAGTAGTTCAATTGATTTCCATGTCCTTCATATTTGGGGGACAAATGCCAACCCTGAAAACATGAAGCGGCTGGAAGTCTCAGATAGCCTGGACCAGTTAGATACAGAGACTTCCTTCTTCCGTTCCTCATCTCCATCCCTGAGCTTAGCTAGACATCTCATTAACAAGGGCCCCTGGGTCTTAAGCATGAAGCTTTGTGCACAGCTCCCCTGCAAAAGTCACATACATAATTGTATAGAGCTATTATGGATTAAATGTTTCCATCCCCATGAAATTCCTATGTTGAAGCCCTAACCCTTTATGTGACTGTAGTGAAAATAGAGCCTTTGAGGAGGTTATAAAGATTAAATGAGGCCATGAAGGTGGGGCCTAATCCCATAGGATTGGTGCCCTTATTTAAAGAAGAAGAGGCACCAAATATGTCTGTCTGTCTCTCTCTCTGAGCATATACTACAAGCAGGTTCTGTGAGGACACCAGGAAATGATGGCTGTCATCAAGGCAAGAGGAAAGTCTTGGAATGAAACAGACCTTCATGGCATCTTGAACTTGGACTCCCAACTCCAGAACTGTGGAAATCAATTCACATCTTTCAGGTTAGCCCTCTGCGGCATTTTATTATGGAGTCTGAGCAGGACTAATAAATCTGTCTCACCAGAATTTCATGGGTTGTAAATCTATCAACTTTTTTTTCCCAAGAAAAACACCAAACTACATTGATGATTACCACTCTTAGGAATCTGCACAGAGCTTACTGACAAAGACATCTCTATAAAACTGAAACCACATGATGGACACACCAACAGTGACACCAGATTCCATGGCATGCATGGAAAATGTTCAGCTGTCCCCAAAGCAGCCACCCTCTCCCTGGGTGATGGCCAGTCAGCTTTTGGGATCCTCAGGCCACCTCTTCAAGAAAGGTATTTCTCACCTCCTGGACAAAATCATGTATCTGTTTTGGAACTTTTAAAATTCCCTGTGTTTTCCTTTGAAGTATGTCACAAATGTACGACTAATTCTGTGCAAGATGCTCTCTTATTCAGTTTCACATCACAGGGGCAACTGTAAAGGACAGGATCTGCATCTTTTCCAGTCTGGTACCCAGAACTCAGCACAGTACCTGGTACAGAACAGATGCTTATGGAAACACACACACACACACACACACACACACACACACACACACACACACATATATATATATATATTTATGGTATATATATATATATATATTTATGGTATATATATATATATATATATATATATATATACACATAATAAAATACAAATGTGTATTCCAAAATAAACTTGATTGAAAGGTTAAAAAAACTAAAGGGTGGAATTCTCTAGTTCAGTCTTATTTTAGCTGGAGCAGTGCCACCTTTACCTTCTTGGTAGTGGCTTGCCTCTTGTCTGGGGAACCTGTCCCCTGCTGCCCCACTTTCAGTCCTCCATCTGCACCTTCAGGGATTATCAGGTCAGACAAACCATTTGCATATCCCCTTTTATTGGCCATGGTGATTGTTCACAGAGGGGCACATGACTCAGCCTGGGCCAATGAGACCCCAAGCTGAAACTTGGGCTGGACTTACTGGGACTGAGTTCTCTGCAAAGTTGCCCAGCTGCTAGGGAGAAATTCAAGGCTCTAGGGCCATCTGGTCACCCCAAGAAATAAATAAAGCCAGTGCAAAGCTGAGGACAGGGAAGCAGGTTCTCAATGGGGTTATTATAGCCCTTAGATCCGGCTAGGCCTCAGGTCACATATTCTATTGGACTTTTTTTCTTTTATTATTATGTGAGCTGGTTTATTTCCTCTATGGATTGAGCCCTTTGAGATGGAGCTCTGCAGCTTGACAAGTCAGAAGTAAAATACCAGTGAATCCAGGAAACATCAGCCAAGTATATGTTCAGCTAAACCCCTCATGACCAGACGGAGCAAAATGAATTTAGCTTTCAGTGGAAAAGAACTTCTCAGAAGAGGAGAAAGCTGGCTGGGCTTGGGGTGGTAAGATTCCTATGGATAGATGGCAGAGCAGGTGTACTGGATAACAGGACCACGTGGACAGAGGCTGTGGATGGAGGCCTGGGGAGGGGACAGGGAGTAGCCACCCTGGCTGGATGTGGAGACAGGGAGGACACAAGAAGAAAGGCCAGATGAGTATGACCAAGCTGAGAAGAAGTGCTCAGGGTGTAAGGATTAGGATGAGACCCCAGGAAAAACAGAGAAGAAAGCGCTGGGTCAAAGCACCTTCAGAAGAGGTGGGTTGAGGGCTACCTGCAGCCAGCTCGCAGCAGGCTTTGCAAACCAACAGCAGCAGATGAGGCCCCATTGCCTGGTGGGAAGGGGCTCTCCAGCTCACCACGACCCACTACAACCGACATCGTGACACGGCTACTTCTGGTCTCCTGTCATCAGTCTGGCCACAGTGAGTACATGGGTCTGACCCTGACTGAGGGGACATTCTTCCCACAATCAGATAGCAGGCTCCAAAACCATTTCTCTGAATTCCCAGGAGGGTCTGTGGTCACTCTTAAAAGGTCTCAGAGCCCCAGGCTTCAGCCATGGAAGGTGTGGCCAGCATCACTGGTTGAGGGTTCTGGTCTGTTGTTTTTTTTTTTTAATTTCCTCTTTTTAGATATACACGAAAGTAGAGTGTATTTTGGTGTATTAAACACACACGGAGATAACTTCCCATTCCAGGTGGTGGGCACAGGACCTCTCATTAACATGAGGCAGGGCTAAAATTGGGTCAGCTGGGAGGGCTGGGAAGCGTAGAACCTCGTCCATACTGGGGAAGACAGGCTGAGCTCTGGGCTCAAGTCTTCCTGGAAGGAAGGAGGCAGGAGATAGACATCACAGCCTCTCTGGCCCCCTGGCTGTTGGCTTCAGGGTCCTGCTGACCCGGATGCACCTTTAAAGTCTTCTGTGAACATTTTGATTTTGTCACTAAATGGAGCACAGCATCTCTGCTCCAGCTCCACCCACTTCACTCCCAAACAGGATTGCCCAGCTGCTGAGGGTCCCTGACATTTCCAATGTGTCTGACTGTCTAACCCAAGTCCAGGATGGAAGAGAACTTAGTCCTCTGGAGACCACTGGGGCCAGTGCCACTAGAACACATCACTGGCACTAGATATGACATCCACTAACAAGTGTGAGGTGCGAGAGAGGAACTAGGGAGATCCTCAGAGACCACTGACCACTCAGATGGTCTGCCTTCTGCCTCCCTGAACTGCTCTTAGCTACATGTTTTCTTAAAAGAAAAAGAAGCTTCTAGACCACAAGAATGTTTTATCTGTAGAGCATTTTAGCAACCAGGGTTTGGGTTTTTATTTTGATAAGCAGAGTTATGGGAAGAATTGAAGTAGCTGATGTTCCAAGGTGATCGAGCTCCATTTGAGACAGTTAGTCTGATGGTCCCTGGAGCCTCAACTCGGCTAATGCTGCCTGGGCCTCTCTGTGTCCTCTACCTTCAGCCCTCCTCAGCCTTTGCCAGGTGGTGTCCACTTGGGTGACCTGGTCAAGGAGGGTGTGGTCTGGCTTCTCACCTGTGCTTGCACAGATTTGGACTCTGACAAGGCTGATCAGGTGAGTAAATGTTTCAGAACATTAAAAAAAGTTACCTTGATTTTTAGTTAATTCCCTTCAGTGTAGTTCTGGTATCATCTGAAATATAGTTGGGTTAATTTGAACATTCAGTTAAGTTTTTTTTTATTCCTTCTCATATTTATTGATTTCTTGTTTTCTACTTCTAGAAGTCAATACTTATTCAAGAAATTACACAGAGGTGCCACTACTTCTCATATCCCATCTGTCCCAAATGTCCACACATTCCTTTCTCCAGTAGCTGACATCATTGCTATTCAAAGTATTTTCCTGTGCTTTGTTGAATACAACAGTCGCTAATATGGCATTATGTAAAAATGTGGATGTGTAACCGATGTGATTCTGCAATCTGTATTTGGGGTAAAAATGGGAGTTCATAACCCACTTGAATCTAATGTATGAAATATGATATGTCAAGAGCTTTGTAATGTTTGGAACAACCAATTAAAAAAAAGATAAGCAGAAACATTTTTTTAAATTTCTCTTCTTTCTTTCACAAGTGTAGACTTTTTATTTGGCAATATCTCCTGGAAACCTGATTGATAGCTTGTCTTTCTGCCCACTTACAGCAGCATCAGGGTCCATTGTGCAGTGGACAAGAGCTGACACAGCCATGCCCCCATGCCTGGACATCATGGCAGCAACCTCCAGGATGGCTCCGGGGGTCCCTGCCCTTCCCACGTCTTATCAGGATCAGTCTGTGTGACCAACAGCAGAAGGCAGAAGTGAGGAGAGTGTGGCATTTCCAAGATTAGTTAATGCAAACCACAGCTTTCATCTTAGGCCTCTCCTTTGCCCATTCTACACCTTGAATCTCCCGTTCTGGGAAAGCCAGTTCCCTGGTTCCAAGGACACTTAGCACTAACAGGAAACACAAATCATCTTTCTTCCATTTGTTTGAGTATCTAATGAACAGCAAAAACCTGAGGAACTGAGGCCTGCTAGTGACCATGTGAGTGGTTTGGACAAGGACCTCCATCCCTGGCCAATGAAGATAGCCAATTGAACTTGTCTGATGTTAAAAGGAATAAAGGGCACCATATGACCCAGTAATGACACTCTTGGCCATGTTTTCCAAGGAATGAAAAAACTATATGTACAAAAAAAAAACTGTAATGTGAAAACTCACAGCAACAGTTCAACAACAGGCCCCTGAGAGACCATGACCATATCCACCAGCACTGGTACTCCTGGATGTCTGTTCTGCAGGAAGGGTGAGATGGGAAAATATTTTTGCTTTAAGCTGCTATGGGTTGGTATAATTTAGTACCAAAACAAGATGATTATATTTCATTACATAAAATTCTATATTCATTTCACAATGGAGAGGAGTCACTTACTTCAATGGGCATTATAAAGGATGAAAGCACATGGAAATGTTTGAGATAAGCAATTGGATCTATTAGGATGTTTTGTTCTTTGAATAACAAGAGTTTTCAAAGCAATAAAGAAAGGTATTATCTTTCACAACAAAACGTCTAAAGATAACTCCTACACCTTCCTTGAATGAAGACACAGAGTGGAACCAGAGGAAGGAATTAATATTTGTTTGTACTTTATGCTATCTAATTTTGCAACAGTGACCTTATAATTTTACATATGTGTATATTTACATTTAAGATAATTGCACATTCACATGAAGTAGTCAGAAATAGAGAGAGCCCTTGCACCACTAGCCAACTTTCCTCTGGTGCCACCATTTTGCAGGACCACAGAACACCATTACAAGCAGGCACTGGACATTGGCACAATCCACTGACATTTCCTGATTTTTCCAGGTTTACACACCCGCAGTTCTATGCATTCTTTTCACTGATGTGGACTTGTGTAATCACCATTGGCATGAGGAGCAGTCTTTCCCAATCCCCTATTCTGCTTACACCTTAACCCCTAGCGTCCACAGATCATCTTCCCAAAGTATAATTTTGTTGTTTGAAGAATGTCATCACAATGTCATAGAGCAGGGAATTGGCTCTGAATACTCAGCATAATGCCCTGGAGAGTCATCCAGTTTGTGTGCACAAAGAGTTTGTTGTCATTGACTAGCATTTCATTATATAGAGAGCATTTGGGTTATTTCAAGTTTGGGACTTAAGTGAATAAAGTTGCTGTGAGTTTTCACATTACAGTTTTTTTTTTTTTTTTGTACATATAGTTTTTTCATTCCTTGGAAAACATGGCCAAGAGTGTCATTACTGGGTCATATGGTGCCCTGTATTCCTTTTAACATCAGACAAGTTCAACACAGTAAACCATTCCAAATAGAGGGCACAAGGAAGAGTGAGATGCCATTTCAATAACTGGGAGAATTTAATCCAGAAACAAATCCAAGACGTACGTTCACAAGGAGGGAATCGGCTAACTTCTTCTTTAAGAAAAAAGAGGTGAGAGTATTTATAGCAAATAAAAGACATCTCTCCAAACCAGCGAACACCACAAATGGAGGAATATTTCCCCACTGATGAAACGGCATCTTCAATACATTTCCACAGGGGAATGCACTTCACGAACCCCACTCCTCCCAATCTGGCTCAATTTTACAGCACTTGATTGTCTTCTATTTTATTGTCACTGAGGCACCAAAGAAAACAAATGGAATAAGGAAACCATTATCAACAGATAATAGATATTTCTCCTGCAGTTCCAGGACTGTGTTACCCCCCAGTGGCATCTGTTCACGCAGAAGATGCCACCGCATCACAGATACAGATGCTTCGAATGCAAATCCTTAATTATAACTAATCTCCATTTATATCTTAGATAAATCCACTTTCTGTGTGAAGAAAGAGCTACCACAGGAACACAGAGAGGGAAACTACTCCAAGGTGGATGTTGCCCGACCCCCTGCAGCCATGTCAGTTCTTCCCAGAAAAGGCCCTTGACTGCCATTGAAAAGTCAGAGACCAACATTTCCTCACAAGGGAGACCAATCAACTCCTGTCCTCATCCTCCTGAAGTCTTGGGCTAAGCTGGAATTCTCCAAGACAGAGCCCTTTCTAGAATGCTATGCTTTAGCAAATAAGCAGACAGCTGAGGGGACCCTTGTGTATGTGTTACTCACAAACCTGAAAATTACAAGTGGGCCCTTCTACCCATCACAGGGAACAATGACAGTCTTCTCCTAAGCGTCCTTCACTGCACACCTGGGTCTCTCATTATCTACAAATAACGGGAATACTAACTGAAGTCCATGTTCCAACTCAGGAATAATCATAACAGGAGCACCTCAGGTGGCCTCACTCAGAGCAGAGAGCTCCCTGAAAAGTTGTTCAGAGACTCCCTGTTCCCAGCCTGAAACTCTCAGCAAGGAAGGCCCTCTGAGGCTTGAGGTGCTCTTGGGCAGGTGAAAAGAATTGAACCTGTATTTGAACATCCAAATATGTCCTGGAATAAGGAGAACCTGGAGGACCACATCTGCCACTGGCCCACACCTGGAATTAGGCAAGAGTTCAGGGCCAACACCCAAGTTCACAGGGCAGGAAGGCCTGCAGGAACCACCTTCACCTCACCTGGCACCAACTGCGAGCTCGGGATATCCCCCAAACCACCCTCAGACTCAAAGCTTTGCTTAGAGAATTCAAACCTCGCTGACACTCTTCTGCTCATTGTGGCAGTTTATTAATAGAGAAGAATACATCTCAACCTCAGCCAAAGGGTTTATTAGCATAGAGGATCCCTGGTGTGGGTCCCTGCTCCTCTCCTGTGGAGTCAGGTCATGCACCCTCGACCTGTCGACATGTGCCAACGTGCACAGAACACGGCCAACCTGGAAGCTCCCCTGAGCCTCCCTGCTCAGAGATCTTGTTGAGGCTTTGTTATGCCATCATGATTGATTGGACAGTCTCCCTGTCTGCTGATACCAATGACCCCAATCTTACCTAATCGCATGATCGTTCTTTCTGCATGGCCAGTTCCCACCCTCAGTGGCCGTTTGGCTAGCAACAGCCCTAAATAGACACTGTTCTCCTAGATTGCCTCCCTGAAGCTGGGACCAAGGACAGGCCTCTCTCTGGGGAGGGTAACAGCTACAGAACTGTTTCTCCTCAACATATTGGGATAGGCCTGTGTCTAAGAATTGCCAACTGGAGAAGAAGGGTCCACCCAACTCCGGCCTGCTCTGTGTGGCTCTTTCAGCCCTGTGGAATCCTAAGTTGTGGATGTTACACAAACACATGCATTTCTACTTCTTCAAACTGCACTCTGTGTCCAAGACATATACATGGTCATCAGAGGGGACCCAGGGAAGGACCCTCCAGGGTCTTGGCTCAGATGGGGTGATACTCCTAGGCAGACACTTGTCCCTTACTCCAGGTGGAGTTTGAGAGCTGGCTCTCCTGAGGCTTGGGGCACTGACAAAGCAGCTGCTTCATTTGCTGTTTCTTTTGCAGCAGGTAAAATTAGATCTCAAAGGGGTTTCTGGGAAAATAAACAAAATACTGAATGAAGTTCTCTTTGAGGCTCTATTTCCATTCTACTAATATTGTGTCTTCAGTTAAAACAAGCAGTTTTGCCCCAGGTTGAGGCAGAAATTAAATAGAAAACCAACACCCTGTATTTGTATTCAAATATTTTTCAAATCTTTTAAGATGGGTTTGGGCTGAGGGAAGAGCAAACCATTTCAGATCTCATATGTAAATGCGAATCTTCTGCTTTTCTGTACATGGTTTAGTGCATTGATCTCAGGGTTCAATCATGTTTTTATAAATGATATAATTTTTAAGAGGCTAAATAGTATCATGCTATCTAAATATACCCTATTTATTTAATGTGTTCATTTGTTGATTAGCTAAAGCTGATTCCATAACTCAACTGTAAACTCACAGGAGTAGAATTGGTTGAGGGGGTGCCAGGGCTGGGCTTGTGGAGAATGGGGAGATGTTGGCAATGAATCCAAAGTATCACTTAGGAGGACAGAATGAAGAATATTTGAGGTTATAGGTTAGCCCTGATTAACGTAATTAAACTTGATTAACTGTCAGATCACTATGTAGCTATATCACGTCACAGTGTTCCCCAGGAATGTGTACACTGATAATTAGTCAATGTCCAATAAAATTTTAGGAAAACAATATTTACCAAGGCTGATTTGCATTTTATTTATTAACTAACATCCGTGGCAAGTCTACAGCCAAATCTTAAATCAGAGCTTCTGTTTTCTGACTAAATTCACACAACAGACCATCAAAAACCACCCCTGAAGACAGCAGTAGACTTCCAGTCCCAGGTAACCTACCTCCAAGAGAGGGCGAGTCCCTCCAAGTCATAGGGGGCTGCTTGCGCCCCAGCTCCATGTCAGGTGGCTCAGTGCATGTGGACCCAGCCCACCCTGGCATGGGGAGAGCCTGCCCACAGGTGCAACCCACCAAAGTGTTTTCACAAAAGCGACACTCACCTTAATGGCATTTGGAAAGGAGCTGTTGAAACCTAAGCCTGTGTTGGTTCGTTGTGTTTCCCGTCCTATATGTTTGCCGTGTGTTTATCACAGTGGTAGATTTCTAATGACTGTTTGCAACCATTTTTTCAACAAAAGGAACTTTGGTTCCCATATCAGGAATATAATTATCTGGGACAAAGGAGTGGAATTTCAAGCTGAGCTGCCTCACTCACTCCCTTCTCCCCGCCTCATGTTTGGTGCAGAGGTAGTCTGTAATAATATTGACTCTGTGGTACTTATGCTTCACTTACTCTGCCAGACACTCACTCTGCTTGAGCACTGGCTAGGTAGAATTCCCACCAAATCCCTATCACAAACCTGTGACCTGTGACCATGAGAGGTTTTAAAAACAGGGCCTTCACAGAGGCAAGTAAGTGAAATATCTTGAGATCTGGGATTACCCCGGTGGGCCCTAAGTCCAAAATGTGCCCCCATAATTATAGGAGAAGGCCCCAAGGAACAGCCAGGGCAAGGTGGAGGTGGGGGTTGGGGTGACTCAGACATTTGACAGCTATGAGAAGCCCAGGGAGAGAGCCCCCCTAGAGGTTGCAGAGGGAGCAGCACTTTTGCTTTCACAACTCACGCTTCTGGTCTCTGTGAGGGAATAAGTCTAGTTTGTTTCAAGGCACTGAGTGTCTGGTAGTTTGTGTGGACACTACTGCCTGCAGTCCAGTTGTGCTAGAGCATAGGACAGGCCACCGAGTGACTAAAGAGGACACTGGAGAAGAATGAGCAGCGTGAAATGCACTTATGGGGCGGGCCGTGGGACTGGGTGGCTCATGCTCTTCCTCAAGCTGCCTCTGGTCCTTCAGTAGAGAGCAGCACCCGTGTCCCTCTTATGCTTCATCCAGTGGTGGCAGGTGGCAGAGCACTTATCCCTCCCAGTGCTCTGCTCTGTGCCTATCACTGCAGAGAGAGAAGGTTCATAGGCTCCAGAAGCAGAGGCATCGCCAGTGGGTGGCTTTGGCCCTCTGTGCAGCCAGCATCCCAAGACTTTGTTGTGTGGGGGAGAAGCAGCTTTCTGCAGGGACACCAGGGAACTTGCCCTGATTCTTGGCACCTGTGAGGGAGCACCAGTATCCTCGGAGATCACATTTATCTGGGTGTTTCCCCTCCCAGGATTGCTTTCATTGATCCCTTAACCTGGTTGGCTTCTTAGGAATGGAGAGGGACCCTTCAGGAACATGGTGTCTTACTGTTCTCCTTTTCTCCACTGTCAACACAGGCCACATGCTATAGTCAGGATCCTGAATATTCCCCCAAGTCCCTTGAACTGGGGCCTGGTCTCCAGCCCATGGCACTATGAGAAAGGGTGGAGTCTTGACGGGGTGAGGCCAAGGGAGGTCCTAGGTCATCAGGGTGTGTCCTGGTAGAAGCTTTTGGGACCTGGTCTCTTTCTTCCTTTGCTTCCCAGCTGCCATGAGTTGAGCAGCTTCCTCTCCCATGTGCTCCCACCCTGATAGGCTCCCTTGTCACAGGCCCAAGCAGCAGGGACAAATGACCCCTTGAAACCTCTGAAATTTTGAGCCAAAAGAAACCTTTTCTCTTTGTAATTTGATTATCTCGGTGCTTTTGTCACAGTTAGGAAAAGCTGACCCTAACACAGCCATAAGAAATTAATACAGTCCCTGGATGCCATCACACGCATCCTAAGAAGAGTAGGGACGAGGGGTAGACACAGGAGAGAAGAAGGCAAGGCAACCATGGAGGCAGACTACAGGGACGCAGCCCTAAGTCAGGCTATGACACACACCAGGATCAGAGGAGGTCAAGAACAGATTCTCCTGTGGAGCCTTCGGAGCACTGGTGGTCCTGCATTCCACTGAGTGAAACTGATGTTACTCTGCCAGCCCCCAGGCAGGAATGAGAGGATTGTTTTCTCCTGTTTAAAGGACAGTTTGTGGTCAGTTTGTGGTCAGACCAAGATTAGTACAATATTTGCCATACTTTAAATGTGAAAAAATAGAGGTCTAAAGAGTTTAAAAATAGCTTGTTTGAGGACACTTTGCTAATAAGTGGTGGTGATGAATATCTCTCTTATAAAAATGGCACACACACACACACTCCACACCACACCACTCACACACCACACACACACACACACTCTCCCCACCACACCATTCACACCACACACACACTCCACACCACATTACTCATACCACACACACACTCCACACCACACCACTCACTCCATACACACACACACACACACACACACTCCATACCACATCACTCACCAGACACACAATCCACACCATACACAGACACACACACACACACACACTACTGTATTCTTCGTGGTAAATGTCAATTAAAGTCCAACTTTATTTTCAGGTACACAGCAGCCGTGGAAGGGCCTGTGGTGAGCGGGAGAGCCCGGGCCTCGTCCCCAGGCAAGGCCATTAGCAGCTCTAGATGTCTTGGCCGTGGTCAAACATGAGAATTTCCTGAAATGTGTATTTTTTTATTTTTTCAAATCTGGTTTTGAACAACGTTGGAACAAATGAAAACAACAACACCACTCACACTTCAGGGGAACAAAGCAGGTTTATGGGATGCCAATCCCCCACCCTACCCTGCCACCCAGAGGTTACTGGTTTGCTCAGGCTGCAAAAACCAAGTGCTGTAGCCTGGGAAAGAGGGGGTCAGAAAGAAGAAATTTATTCTCTCACGACTCTAGAGGCCAAAAGTGCAAGATCAGTGTGTCAGCAGGTTGGTTGCTTCTGAGATCTCTCTCCCGTGCTTGCAGATGGCTGCCTTCTCCCCTGTCCTCACGTGGCCAACTTTGGGTGTGTGTGTCCTAGAATCTTCTTATAAGGACACCTGCCAGGTTGGATCAGGCCCACTGTAAGGACCCTATCTTACCTGTCTTACCTATTTGGATACCTATTCTCCATATATATTCTTACCTCAGGCACTTGTGGTTAGGATTTGGACTTATGAACTTGGGAAGACCTGTTCCAGCCCTTAACATTTAACCAGTGATACTTCATATATATAAACAGCTCAGGGGACGTGGTGTGCTCTTGAAAGCAATGACTTTTCTCTGCTTTGCCCTTTTTATTTCCTCTATTAACTGAAAAATAACAATTTGTCATAATGAGTCTCTCACAGTCAAAGTACACCAAATCCATCACCACTGCTTCTATTTTTTTGCAAATGATTAAATATCACTTTCTTTCCATTTATAGCATAATCTAAGTGACAGCCGATCCATCGGTTGATCTGCTGATGTTTAACTACAGCATTTTGCATTCATTATTCCTGCTTAGATCATTCTTTAAAAAAGAGGAATAACTTGATTCTGCCTCTTGACAGCAGGGAAATTAAATGGCGAGCCATAAAGAGGAGTGTTTCTCTGAAAAACAAAATACCAACTGCAGAGCTATCAAATCAAGCCAGAACTGTGTCACCCCTAACTAAGATATACAAGGACATGTTACTGGAATATCTTCTTATTTCAGAAAGTTGAGAAGTCTTCTAACTTCAAATGCAACTTGCAAAATGGCATCACCACTCCAGGAAGCAATTGGTCAACATAGAAAGTCAAAGATACAAATACCAAAGAATGCAGGGATTCTATGATTCTGTGTGGACTCCAAAGGTCTAGCACCACTTTTTCAACTGCACTCTATGACACTGTTCAGATTCTTTTTGGATTCATGTGGGATGGGCAAATTATAGCATTGTCTTAGGTGAGGCAGATGGATACACCCACAGTCTGGATGTCTAGGTGTTCTGTGCATTCCACTGAACATCTCCTGGGTCCAATGCATAAATAGGTTAGAATGGTAGACAATGACTAGGATACTGGGGGCCTTGGCAGACCCCTGGGCTCCAGAGGGTGTGAAGACTCAGGGACGCACTTTGCAGAATTGATTGGTATCCATTGCTCACAGGCGTGCAGAGCATCCTTTCTGGGTTGGACAACACATTGCTGTGTCTGTTCCAAGGAGGGTACACAACATCTACTGGACTTCTTTGTGCTTCAGAGAAAACACACTGTGCACTCAGGGATATTACTCTAGCACACAGGACCATGTGGCATGCCTAGCTGCTGGCTATGAGCAGGGCAATGATAGGAAAGGGCTCCACAGTCATGTAGCACTTGGTGCAATCCACTCCCGTGGTTGAGCTAAACACCCCTGCAGACTGTAGTGTAAGGGATGTCAGCAGAAACAAAGATGCTACATGAAACTTATGAAAATCCCCATAGGAAAATCCCAAGACAAGCACTGGGCTTCTGAGGTCCAAGCAATGTATTACACTTTTTAAAGAAGCAGCTCTTGTTGGGCCCTGGTAGATATGGAACAATATACTCCCAGAAACAAGGGGTCATGTTTATGGACATTCCCATGATGGGCACATTCTGTTAGAACTGTAGAATCTTCATGGCAGAAGGACCCAGCAACACTCCTTTCTCTAAAACAAGAAAAAGTCTTATCTGGGCCTGATCTTAGCAGGACAGAGACACTGAATAAGTGGCAGGAGCAGAAGCCCTTGACCCTCATGGGACCCAATGGCTTTGTATCAGCCCCCATCCCCAGCTTCTTCACATGACCCTATCAGGGTATATAGTGGGTGTCCCATGGAACTGCAAGGGGCAGGTATCACCAGGGCATTGTGGGTCCCTTGTGTCTATAGGCCAGCAGAAATTCAAAGAAGGTACTTGACCTTGATTGACAAGAACAGGCAAGGCTGCTTCTACCAGTGAGAGGAGGGAGAAGTATATGTGGGGTACAAGTGAGACATCTCTTTTAGTACCTTGTTGCATTTTAACAGAACGGTGCCACTGTAACTCAGACCTGACCCTGCTCAGACCCTTCAGGAATGCAGGCTCACCTCTTGCCACAAGGCATGGTACTGAGATGGCACTGAAGGTGAGGGACAGTTGGAATGCAGAGTGGAAGAGGAAGCCCTGAGATCTATAAGAATATGGGATGCCTTGGTTCTCAGAGGAACAGACTCATGGGACTCACAGAGGGGTTACTTCCTGGGCAGGTATGTCTGGCAGATCAGTGTGGCCTGGAAGTGCTGGGCTCTGATTGGCTGCTTGGCCACTGTCTTCTCCGTTCCACTCCATACGTTTACAGAAACCATACTTCCTGAACCTGCTCCCAGACGATGCCAAGCAAGGCCCTGTGCTAAGGCAAGCCTTCCCACTAGCTAGGAGTCACTGAGCAGGGACTGTGGCTTAACCACTCTGCCATATAGTCCCCTGCCCTGCCTCCTGCCCTTTTCTAGGTATCAGTCCTGCACTCCTTCCTGAAGACTCTGTCCATTCTCTCTGGTACCCCTACTATCCCTTTTATCCTCCACTATTATTTCTCCCCCTAAATCTTTTATAGTTCTAAGGCATTCTCTCTTGGTTGTTACTTCTGGGGAAAATCTGTTCTAACACATCTTCTTAGTTCTTTCCAGGTTCACTCTGACATTTAAGTGAAGTAATAAAACCCATGTAGAGTTTATACTCAATTCATCAGGAACTATACAGAGAGGAGTGGATATATATGCATGGTGGTCAGAAAGAATAGTACTCCCCAACATTTAAAAAGCAGTTATTCTGTGCTAGCATTAAACACTCTGCATTACCATTTCACTTAATGCTCACATTCTGCCTTAGGAAGAAGTGATCATAATATCATCCTCCGTCTGAAAGCCATTCTAGGTCAGGCATGGTTTAGACAACTTTCTCAATGTCACACAGCTAATAAAACTAGAGGTAAGAACAAACTCTTCTTGCTATAATCTTACAGATTACTATTAAAAAATAAATCTTATTTCATCCCCAACCCAATAGTTGGCACTTGAACTTTTAATAATAACTGTGAGTATTTTATTTGGCTTTGCCTGGCTTCTCATTTTTTTTTCAGCAATTATTTCATTTCTTTTTTGAGCCAAAGAGTTCTGACCTCTTTGATGACTATCCATGTCATGTGACCCATCACACATGGCTCTTGATGGCATCTTAACACATGGACCAACCCTGGAGCTTATTACTGTATAAATAGTGCATGTATCCAATGACTGTTACTTTCATTCTCCTCATGGCAAAGATACAATGGCTACTCTCTTTCTTCTCGGAGGCTGAGCACACAGCAGTTGGAAACACAATCAGATCTTCATTCAATTATGTCTCCCCTGAGATTCACATTCTTGTGATGCTGTCTGTCCCCAAGGATGGCCCTGGAAATCCTCCAGCATGGCATCTGGAAAACAAGGTCCTCGGGGAACTGGTATCAGTCCGCTCACCCTTCACTCATCTCGGTCACCCTGAAAGTCTGGGTCATGTCCTTGCTTTGCTCTTTGTTGGCTCTGGACCAAGGCCAGCACTGCTGGCTTGGGGAGGGGCTACAGCTGCTTTCTGACCATTTTCTGCAGGTTTCTGGTTGCCCAGAAACCTCTTTTTAAACCTCTCAAGAGGTTTAATCCTCTCAGGAGTTTCAGACTCTCCCAGGGTCCATGTTTGCTTGAGCATCATTAACTACAGGAGGCAGCTGGGCGGATCAGGGGGAAAAAGGCATTGGGGTAGGGTGGGGAGAGCAGTCCAGTGTCCCTTGCCTGATTCCACATTGAAATAACAACAGTGGCAGGGATGTTGGAAGAGGACTCATGTTTGCTTTCCTTATTTGACAATGCAAGCATACTAGGAAACCTGACAGCACAGAAAGAGCATCCACTGAAGACCTTCTACATGCCTGTGTTCCCGTCCATTCAGTCAGCATATACATAAACTCTTGTCCCAGGCATATGCTCACTTGTTCTCTGTCCATATAAATTAGAATTTTTCCTGTAGTATCACGTAAGCAGAAGCATACGACACCTGTGTCTAGGTTCTATTACTCTGCAAATGCTTTGAGACTTCACATAATGCTTTGTGTAATTATGTGAATCAGAAGCTCAGCTCTTTTATAAAGCTGTGCAGAATTTTGTTATTGGGAGTACATTTACTACCATTTGTTTAACCTGTCACATGCTGATACTCATTTGGCTAGTTTCCAGGTTTTGGTTATTATGAGCAAACCTGCTACAAAATATTCATGTGCCAAATTTTGTATTTTTCATCTCTTCTTGGTAAACCCCCAGCACCTCTATTGGACCACCTGGTAACTAGTGAGCTAAGCTGATAGGAAGTTGCCAAAGTGTCTTCATGTGATTGTGCCATTTTACCTTACCAAGGATGCATGGGATTTCCCAGGTGCTGGCCCTCTTCGCCTGCTCTGTGTTATCAGTCTTTTAAATTCTGTTCTTCATTCACAGAACCCTGGTTGTGTTCCTCTGCTATTGTATAGCACCTAGAGACAAAAGCAAAACCTCCCCAGCAGCCCCTGTGGACATGTGACTGGTGGGTCCAATGAGGTGTGGGCGGAAGTTAGTGGGTGGGACTTCTGGAAACTCTTCCTCAGAGGCTGCTTCCGCTGGCCAAGATGGGCCCTGAGCGTGCGAGAGGGCTGCCCTTCCCAGGCCCAGGGTCAGCCCAGCGTGCACACAGCCAGGCGGCACCTGCTCCGTGGCCTCCTCAGCTTCTTGCCTAATGCTGGAGATGTCTCAGCAGGTCTTCATTCTTCGCTGCCTTCTCTGGAGTTGGGAAGTAAAGCCTTTGGGGCCCAGGCCAGCGTGGCCCAAACCAGAACCACGCTCAGGTTTGTGTGGGTCCCGGGGTGCCAGGCCTGAATGGGACACGCATTCACCCTCCTCTCGCAGTTTTCCCGCAGCGGGAAGAGGGCTGGGGGTTTGAAGGGAGAGGAGGCCCTGGGCCCTGGCTACCCAGAGAGCAAACCCTGTGACCCTGAAGAAAGGGGCCTTTATGGACACCAAGGTTGACATTTAGGCAGCACCTCAAACTCATTTGTAACTTGGTAACTTTTCTCAGGGTTAATTATCTGTGGCTCTTTTAGAGTCGTTACTGGCAGTTCCTAGAGGACTATGACATTTCAAGGCCATTGGGGGTCAGAATTTATATCGCTTGTTAGTAAACTGTTTGTTGAATTAAATCAATTTTCAGAGGTGCCATTAATTATTGTCGTATTCTTCTTCTTCTTCTTTTTCCCCCTTTCCATCCACTGTAGTGTTTGAACACCAGGAGGTTACTATCAGCATAAACACTTTGTCCCAAGACCTTATCAGTCTGGGAGCTGCCATAATAATTGCAGAAACCCTCTGTCTCTAAAAGGAAATTACTAGGAATCAAGTTAGTCTTTACTTGCAAAGCCAAGAGTTTCCCAATATGACATGCTAGTTGCAGGCCTTTATCATGTAAAAAATTGTGTCTTGGGACCTATGATAATCTCAAAAAATATTTAGGATGAACCTTTAAGTTACTTGCAAATGGAAACCAAAAGCCTACATCAGGAGTGAAAAACTCCACTTGAGCTGACCTTAATTGCAATTTCTATTTTATATTAAGGTAGAAATAGATTCCCACAGCACGAAGGGAAAATCACCATACTGCCCTTTTAATGAGTGGCAAACTCCTCCTTAGTCCTCAAGGTTTAATGCAAGTGTGATTTCATATATGAAATATTCCTGAAAATTTCTCTAGGGCATTAATTGATCCAGCTCACTGCCTTCATAACACTTTGGAATTTATTCATTATAACACTTAATTGTACAGCATTTTCATCAGTTTAAGAACTGTTTCTAAGGACAATCTTGGTCCTATCTGCAAGGACTTCTGATCCTACCTTTCTGTAGAGGGTGAACAGGTTGTTTCTTAAGTTGAGAATCTTATCTATCTTCTCTAGTTTCCTAATTGAAATATGTTGGTAGTTAAACTACAGACCTGGAATACATATATGCACCATTGAGAGGTTATTGATGATTTGTAAACCCTATTTATAATTTCAATTGAATACAAATCTAAAAGGGCATGGCTTTCCTCTGAATATTTAGGAATCCTGTGAATTGAAGGACTAACTCTTTCTTTGAGATAGTCTTCAAGCTGAGTAGTAATAAAGACTAAGATTTCTTCAGAACCCTGTTTATTTCCCACTTATTTCTTACACTTTATAGTCTTGCTCACTATTTCAGAGTTACAAAGATACCAGTTGCTTCCTTGAAAACCAGACTTATTTTCATCCCTCCTCTTTCTTCTTTGTTATATCAGGCTAAAAGTCTGTCAATTCAGATGTTCCAGTCTGACCTCTCCCCATTTCTCACATCTCAACTTGTGTCCCGGGCAGTCTTTTCTGACCATTCTAAAACATCCCTACCCCAGTTTCTTCCTGCCCCATTATCCAGTGTAAGGAGCACCATGTCAATCTGAAATAATCTTAGTTTTATTTTCGTAAATTTATGTATGTACCTATGCCCTGAGTTCCTCTACTAGATCATCAGTACCATGAGCTCAAAGAAGGCAGAAAACTCACTCCTGGATCTCAACACCCAGGACAGTTTCCTGGGTGCTCTTTCAAGACCTCACCTTCAAACTCTGGATCCAGCAGTTGATTCATGGGTTATGGGTATACCCTGGTGCCCTATAATGGGAAATGATAAGATGGCAATTTATTTATGTGGTGAAGATATTCCAGGTGGTGACCACTAATGATCCCTATGATCTGTTGCTCATGCCTTTCAATATTCCCCTGCCCATGAGTGGGAGAGTATCTGGAAAATGCTCAAGTGGAATATGGCAAGATGATGGGATATCACTTTTATTATATATGATAATCAAAACATGGATCAACCAAGATATTCTTCAATAAGTGAATAAAATAACATGATACCACTCTAAAATGGAATGTTATTCTACAGTAAAATGAAATGAGCTATCGAGCAATGGCAAGGTGAGGAATTTAAGTGCAGATTACAGGAAGCCAGACTGTAAGGATTTTATACTATATGGTTCCGAAGTGTAAAACTCTAGAGGCAGTAAAGTAACCATCAATTGCCAAGAATTTGTGGTGGATAAGGATGAAAAGGTGAAGTATAGGAAAATTTTAGGGCAATAAAACTATTGCATGCTGCGCTCCAATTATGGACATATAACTATTTGTTAAATACAATTGATCTTTACAGCAAATTTAAAGGAACATAATTGGGGAGGCAGGGTATCTCAGAAAGAAATACATGCTGTGTTAAGATTTCTAGCTTATTACAAATATGCAAAACGGCTTACAGAAAGGAGGCAAAGATGTTGACCTAAATATCTTTGTAAATGAAATCTTTAAGATTAAAGGCAAAAGGGACTTATCATAACCAATGAAGTAGACAAAGTTTACCAGAGGAATATATTTAAATTTCTGAGATACATACATACTGGAAGTGAACAATTGAGAAAATGGGCAGTGGAGGCTGGAAGTTAAGTCTCTCATGGGGTGAGAATTTATAGACAGGTAAGAAAGAATAAGAGGCTAGAATGATATATATGGCAGTGGGTTAGAGCAGAAGTCACCATGGAAAACTCACATTTCACTTAAGAGATACAGAGTCTTAGTAAGAGAAATATCTACAGACATGTGTATGTGCATGAATTAGTATACATACATGTGTTTCCCTGTCAGCTGAGTTGGACAATCAAGATGATCTACTAGAAATATGCAGCCCATGAACACACCTCACACTCAGTTTTATTTTTAACACTGTTCTCCAATAAAAGAAATCAGAGGTCCTTGGGAAAATGACTAGTTCTAGGACTGGGGCAGAAAACAAAAGATGAGTCGGAGTTTCTTGTAGCACCAGCATTAAAACAATACACACACACAGACACACACACACAACTTCATTGTTGGGCATATATTTAATGGTTACAGGACCCAGCCAAAGTGAATACCAGTTACTAAAGCTGGAACAATTTTGGAGACAAGTTAAATAAATTAGTACGATACTATACACCAGAGCACTAAATCTCTACAAGTACATTCTGACATACATACATGATTTATTAAATGATAGAGAATGGACAATTATTTCATGTAGAAAAATCCCAACAGAATTATGTAACTTCTCACTCTAAAGTAGGGGATCTTTTAAGTTGGGGTTGTGTATAGTGGGCTTTCTTCTCATAAGTCAGTATAGAAAGGTGGGAGAAAGAGTAACTTTGCAGAGGAGGACAGGTGCTACTTCAGGCAAGTGACCTAGGCCAGCACATCAGTCCTAAAACCTGTGGGAACAATGTAGATGATGTGATGGCCATTGCATCTTACCTCTCTGACCAAACCTGTGACCCATGTTTAATAATTAGAGAATATCAGAAAAATTCCAGTCTCTATCCTACCAAATCCCAGAATTGTGTTCTTTACAATTATCAAGGTCCTGGACAAGAAAAGCCCAAGATGGTATTATATCCCAGAGGAGCTAAGGACATAACACATGCAATGTGGCAGGCTGGGTCGGATTCTAGAAGAGAAAACAGGTAAAAATTATGGAAATCTAAGTTATGAACAGAGTTTAAATGAAACTAATTAATCAGTATTGGTTCATTAATTGTACTTGATACACCAGGCTAAAGTAAATGTTCAGAATTAGAAAAAGAGTGTGGAGGTACGAGTAAGGGTGGTACAAGGAACTCTGTGCTCTCGGATCAGTTGTTCTATGAATCTAAATGTGTTCGAAGGGATTCTAAGAATAGCAACATTCAGTCATTCTTCAGTGTCTAGGGTAGGATGGCTGAGTTTTAGGAGAATAAAGAACACATGCCCCACCATGTTATCAACTTCATTCCCACCAGTCTGCTTTCCTGACAAACCCTCAGCAGTCCATGAACAAATGCTTCCATTGCTAATGGACATGTATTTTTGAGTTATTTATAGTGCATTATGGAGTAGAAGGGCATCCTTCTTAATATTTTGTCCTGATACAAACTGACCTGACATGAGGAAATAAAAAAATCAGGGCTCAGGTGTTTGGATGCCAATTACACTTCACAGATGATGTCAAGGGACATAAATAGCCTAGATAACAGCTGGCGACTCCCTACTCTCTTTATCTCCTTTTCTTCCCACTTTCTTTACAACACTGTAATGCATGATTTTGCAGGTTTATCTGCCATTACCACCAGTATCCATAGTAACAGTGTTGGGAACCACAGAAAGAACATGTGATTGTTTTTAGTGATATCAGCAGCATATAAATCAAAGCACCTTTTATGTCTCTAGGATTTAATTCTCTTCATTCTCTTCTGACCAGAAGCTATGTAAATGCGATGCCATTGTCTTGGAATAATAAAATTTTAGGTCTGAGGTGGTGTAGGGGACAGTCTGAGCCCCACTTTTATTTGCAGATGAAGACCTGAAATTCAATGGTAATGTATTTAATTAAGGCTGATAATTGTCCTGAATACTCTTAATTCTCTATAATGACAAATATGATCATGAAGAACAAGGATATAACATGAGTCTGCAGGTAGACAGCCTACAATTCCTCAGCTTCTCCTACTGGCTTACTCTGCCCTCATGGTTACAAGGCAGGCACCATTGTCCTGAATTGACACTGACATTCAGAGCAAGTAGAAGTGTGGAAGGGGTGTCACCAGTGACATTTTTCCCGTTTATATTGAGAGTGAGTATCTGTACTACAGGCACCTGACAAACATCTTGTTTCATTGCTGGGAGCAAAGCACTGGGGCAAAAACAGTTTCAGCTGAGCCAGAAGAAACTGGATTTAGCTGTGCCAAGCTTTGCAGTGCAAATGGGAAGGAAAGTGAAGCCTGGCTACAGTGTTAGATGAGAGAGTGACTGCCACACAGAGGTCTGAATGAAAAGACATGTGGCTGGAGCTTGGAGAAGGGACATCTCCAGAGGCCAGGTACACATGGAGGCAGGCACCGCTCACACAGAGCATCAGCCTTGTCCCAAGGATATTTTAGTCTTAGGCAGAGGAATTGTTATTTTGAAGAGATGATAACAGGAATGTAGCAAGAGGACAGATGGAGGATGAGAGATGAGTCCGGAGGCTATTGCAGTAGAGAGGGAGTACCCTGGGACTGTGGCCCCACTGGTGGGAGGCATGTGGTGATGGCAGAGGAGGAGAGGAGTGGGAGGGATTCAGTATCCACCTGGAGGTAAAACACTGAGGCTCTGGTTACCAAGGAACTTTAGGGGGTACTAGAGTAAATTCCAAGAACCTGTCTGGAGAACATGGTTGAATGCAGTTGTGCAGATGGATGTGCAGAAGGAGCAAGACTTATTGGTGGGACAGTTAAAAGATGGCTCTTGAATCTGGGGCCTGCTATGTTTAAAATGCCTGCAAAATATCTAGGTGGAGTTCTCATAGGGATGAAGATATCTGAGTCTAGAGCTCAGAGGGGAGGCCTTGGCTGGAGACATAGAAATGAGTGTTGCTGATAGGGAGGTGCTAATCCAAGGATTCAGAGACATTTAGGATGCTTTCACCAACCTTGAACTTAGTCTCCATTCCTAATGTCTGCATTTCAAAGACACAAGAGAACATAATTCATGTTCATTCTGTATGGATTCAGACTCTGCCAAAGACATAGAACTGAAAGATTTCTTCAGTTTGACAATGATGTAAAGATGTTAGGGAGAATTGTAGGAGAATAAATTGCAGGGATGAGCAAGATTAAATGCTAGAGCTCCACTGCTGTGAGTGAATTTCAGAAAGATATTTTTTATGATGAAATCTAAACTAATCCTTTCTGAAGCAGAAAATGCCCGACAAGGTGAGAACATGCAGACCTTGGCGTCCTACCACTGCTTTGTGCAAGGAAGCTGCTTTTGATAGAGCACGTTCATATTCAGATTGAATTGGCCATTTATTTTGATCCTCCTTGCTCTTGTCACAGGCTTCAGCAGCATAGGAATGTCCTGGGCACATCACAGGAGCATAAATGCAAACAGAAAGGATACCCCAGGCCAGGAAACCCAGCCTTCCTCTGCAACATCTGATTTTGGTGGTTGTGATGTTTGGCTAGGAAGTAGGGGGAGTTGAGGACATCCAGGGTCAGTGACAGGGGACATTGGTGAACTTGGAGGTGTGTGCTTGTGTGGATGTGAGTCAAAACTGAGGCTTTAAAAAAAATTATTATGCAATATCTAAGAAAAGCATAAAGAGTGATAATGGCAAACCCGGTAGATAATCTGCACCCCTGGGGTGCACTGGTGCTCAGGAAGAGGCTTAAGACATAAAACATTATGAAGACAGTGCCCCCCCCATGCTGTTACACCTCTTCGTCCCATTTCCTTTTTGTGTCCCATCCAGTCATCGTTACCCTGCATATGTGTGTCTGTCTTCCTATTAGTTTTTAGCCACTGTGATTTGTATCTGTGCATTTAGAAAGTATTTTGCAAGTTTGAAAATGTTATCAAATGTAATCATTTTTAAGAAAGTAACAACTTGTGTTTATTACTAAATATTATATTTGTGTGACTCATATTGATACATGTGGTTCTAATTCATTAATTTTCCTGGCAAAACTATATATTATGACCATCTCAATTTACTTCCAATAATTTCTTCAGAAAAGTAGTATGCAGATTTGAGCTTCTGCCTGAGTTGGGAGCCTTTTGATGAAGCAGTGCAGGGTGTATGTGGGGGTGGTAAATACCCCTGCCTCCCACTCTGAAAAGCCATTGGAGCAGGGAGAGGTGTTTACCTTAAATGACATCCTGGGACCAAGTGCCTGGACCCCTCATCAGTCTCAGCATAGCTCTCCTCACTGGCTCAGCCATCATGGTGCATGGGTCATGTACTGGTGGAGGCCAGTACATTCTTCATGGAGAGGCCCACCAAATGCAGCAGCCAGGCTTTGGTGGTCCAATCAGGGGCCTCTCCTTCCACATCATTTGAACAGCAGCTGAGATCTGTCTGTCTTTTATTTGGAAAATAACATTAAAATAAATGCTTCAGCAGCTTACTTCTAGTAGTAAATCTTAAATAATTATTTTGTATAAGAAATTCAATGTATATTCACCTCTGAATGCAACCCTTTAGCAAAAAGGATATTATTACTATATACACATATTACACACATAACTTAACATGTATTCATTAAATTTTATGTTATGCTTAAACATAATTTAACATATGTACATACTGTATGTATATATTTCATATATAGGCACATATACACATATATCTAAGACATGGAACAGATTAGCTTTGAGTTACCCATTCTTAGAAGAAAAAGCATGATAAATAATAAAACAAGGGAAGAGGGGGAAATCTTAGGCAATCACTGCTCACTGGAGCAGGTTCACATCTGCACAGAGATTCCTTTTCATGTGTCCAGGTATTAGAATTAAAATCCCTGCTTTTGATGCTTATTCGTAGGCTTCTGCTTTTCTGGCACTAATTGATTTTCTTTCAAGATTATTCCAACTCACTTCATGTTTCAGAAACCCAAATATGGCATTCCTGATGGCCAGGTCATTGTGCCCCACACTGACAGGGCAGGAGTGTGGCTCCCCCTCTGTTCTGTGGACCTGAGGCAGCTCCTGCACCATAGGGTGCCTCCAAAGTCACTCCCTGGACTCTTCCCTGCCTTATCTATCTTGTTCTGAAAAAAATCTTTCCCTTCTCATGGAGCAGGCCTTTGCCAGCCGCTCAGCTGCCCAGAGGGAGTTGCAAGCCTCTTTCTGTCTCCTTGTGGTTAATTTATCACAGAGAATGTGGTTTGCTGGGGAATCCTAATTAGAAGTGTCCTTACAGTTGTCATTAATCACCATCTAAAAATGTTTCAGTCTCCAGTGCTGGGAATGTCTCAGAATGTCTGATGACTGCAAGGATGTGATGATGTAGACACTGTGGTGTGAAGAAATTAATCCCAGGCAGGACTGCCTGGGGAGTATTCCAAAGGCTGAGGAGCTGTTTATAGGCCCAGACTCCTGTCTCCAAGGAACTGGAATCAGAGACTGTGGTGGTGGAATGCAGAAATTGGTGTTGTTCTCCAGCTTGAAGATGGTGCCGGTGTGCCTGTGGTAAATACTGACCCATTGCATCTGATGTCCCTCTGCTCTGGCTTAGTGGTTTTAGGGGCTCTTGTGGACCAGTGAGCTCTTAGAGTCACATAGAGGATTGACACCTCTGGTTTGGCTGAGTTTACTCTGTTAGGCACTATAAATCCTTCATATTAAGAATTTCTTCATCCCCAGAAAACCAGCATGCTGGTCACTCTAGCTACAGACTCATGTGTCCAAAGAGAGCTGGCGTCTTACAGAAATTTTATTCAAACCAGTAGCTATTATGCTTCCTAGGAGCCAGGCTCAGTGTAGGTTCTTGCTGAAAATGTGATTAGTATTTTGGAGTGTTGCAAACGCAGGGTATTCCACCTCCCTACAACACAATCAAGAGTGGACCTGACTCTTCTCAAGCCATTCAGAGGTGGTTCAGAGGAACATCTCACCAGAGGAAGTTCTGGTTGCACAATAACACAAAAATGCTTTGTGAATGGTTTAAGGAGACAAGTCTAAAGGATATCTATAGAAATTTTATGGAAAAAATAAGGAAAATTGAAAAATAATTTGCTTTGACAAATGGAGACACTCCCCTGCCTGGTGATGTGCAAGAAATTATCTACCCAAGAGCAAGAGTAAGTGCATAAGAGCTGGAGAGGAGGTGGTTGAGGTCTTGCAGAGATCCAGAGAAGTCCTAAAAGACACCTTGCAAAGGGCCTGTGAGCGAGATATCTGAGGCATGTATGGGATTCGTTTTTAGAGAAATAACAATGTTCATTGTAGTGTTTTGAGCACCTCAAATGTGCCAAGCCCTCCTCTCAGCACTTGATGTACATTAACTTAGTTTTTCGGCAACTTTTGAAGTCAGTATTATTATCTTCCTATTTACATGGAAATTGGAGCTCAGCAATGTCAAGTGCCTTCTCCAAACATCTCAATGCTGGCCAACCTTGCAGCTGGAGTTAAAACCCAGGTTTCTTCCTCTGGAGAGCTCTCTGTTCACCACTACCTCTCACATCTTCCTGCCCTCCATTGGCATATGTGTCCAACCTCCTAGCTGGTGGGAATGCCCGAAAACAACCCTCCAGAAGCAAAAGTAATGTGAATATATTCTCCTGGTCTTAATTGCTCTGTTTAAAATTTTTAGTTATTCTGTAGGAATGCCATCATTTCCCCAAGCAGACTGGTTTCTCGGTTCTCCTTCATTTCTCCCTTCTGTCTATCCATGGCAGTACAATGGAATACTTGTGGATTCATACATAGCATGTCCTCACTGCTAGCACTAGGAATTGTTCTAATGAAACCCTCACAAAAATATATGGATTGGGTCCATTATTCCCCTTTGGGGAAAGAATAGCACAGCCTCATTATCACAGCTCAGGTGGCACACCTGGCTTTAACACCCATCCTGTCACTTACTTGCTGTTTATGGAGCCTTCTGCATGGTGTGGTAACCAGGGTGAGCTTGGAAGCTGGTGCCCCAGATTCAAATCCAGTTCTATCACGAACATTCTCCTAACCCTCTCTGTCAAGCCTCACCAAGCTTCAGCTGTAGGACCATGAGCCAAGCTCACACTGGTGGGCTTTGTACAATGATAGGGATGTGCATTAGAGGGAGATGCTCCAGTCACCACTGTCTCAGGGACCCTGACCTTGTTCTGGAGGAGGCCAGTGGGCACTCTATGCTCTGTGCCCTCAGGAATCCCTGTCTGGGTACAGGAGCAATACCTGTGGAGTTTTCATGCGACACATGTTTTCTTAAACTATTTGATCAATTGGTCATATTTTAAAATTGAAAGAGCAACTCAGATGAGGGTTACCACTTTTGCTTTGTGAGAGTGTTTGTAATATTTTTAGAAAAGATGATAAAGATTGGATAAGACGGAGGATTTTTTTATATAATAGAGCTGCATAATTAGGAGAAGTTATCACATTTCTCTGGCTTTCTCTTTTCTCTGCCCATTCCCTTTTTGCAGTTGACCTTGCTGGTGGTATTAGAAGTACAGAAACACCTGCTTTGGAATGACAGTGTGTGCTTATCTAACATTTCTGGAAAATCTATTCCATAACACAAATAAATAGCCCTTCTTTTTATCCTTGTTGAATGACACTACCAAATGAGATGTTAAATACAAGCTTGTGGGATGTGTTTAGTGGCTAACAAAGTGAATATATGAATATATTCCTGACAAAGCATGCTGCAGAAGCTGTAATCTCTGAATTTTGACAACCTTAGGTAGAATCATTTTAATAGAATATAATATACATCCTGCCTGAATTACTGTGATAAGAATTCAAAAAGTCCCTGAATGCAAAGACCCAGTGCACTGAGTTAGAAGAGCAGGAATGGTCTTAATTTAAAATATTTTAGTGAACACTGTTTGTGAGGAAATATGAATAGTGAAGTTGAGAATAATGTGGTTATAAAGGAGAGGAGAGATAGAACAGCGTACAAGCTTGCAAGTGTCCTGACACTAATGCCCAGCCAAGGGAATGGATGTCAGATCCTGGGCTGCTCCTGGGGAAACAGATGCTTCCAGATGGCCTGGGCTGGCGTTCTTCCTTAAACGAGCTTCCTTTACAAGTCTGCTTGTGTGCACTTGAGTCTACCTGGGAATGAATCACTGAGTGAAAGTGCGTGTGCCTCTGCAGCTTGATTGGAGATTGCCAAAACTTCTTAAAGTGAGCACAGTGGGGAATTATTATTTCTTATAATCTTATCCACACGCACACACTTAGCTCTTTTCTAAAAATCTGATAGGTATGGAATGCTCTCTCATTAAAATTGGATTTGTCTGAATACTAGAAAGTCAAGCGTTATTTTATATGTTTATTGAACATTTGGCTTCTTCTGTGAATAACGTATTGAAAAGTCAGCCATTTCCCATTCTTCCCAAGCCCATAATCCTCATGAATGTAGGAGATTCTTGGTGTTGGGGGCCCACTGGTCAGATGGGGCCGACAGAGGATACTCAGAGAAATAATAATGCATCTACCTAGAAGTCTGGGACTCCCATCCTGAATCTCAGACATGAGATGAAATTTATCATGAATATGTCTCCCATTCCCATTTACAGTTCTATGAGGACAAGGATTAAGGGAGATGACAAGGATAAAAATGGGTGACAAGGAGGCTGGAGTTTTGCTATTTGACTTTGCCTAGGAAAATGGTCATGTCTCCCTGCATAAGTTTCCAAACTTTGAGGTTAATGAAAACTGTAATTTTCATTTTAACTTTATCTAACTACCTGCATTTTAATTCACAATTTCAACATGTGACTCTCAAGGTGTTTCCTAGCAGGTATAGAGGGAGCCATCTAGGGACTCAGCCTCCCTTCCTCCTTCCTCATTGCCAGCCTGCAAGAGACGAGGTCAAATGCATGTTCTCTGGCGGTGCTCCTTCCCTGCCTGAAGTGCAGGCCTGGTGTTGTTTTCAACTGAAAGCATATGCCTGGACCGGCCTTCTATGAGGTTCACATTGTGTTGTGTTTTCCTTGCCAGAGACTGTTTCCAGCTCATCCCACACCTATAAAGTGGCAATGAGTGACACATTGCCAGAGGCCCAGACCCACATTTATTAATGCTCAGGGAGGATTTGCAAGCTGAGAAGGCATGTGGGGAGGGGGAAAAACAGAGTATTTGAGGAAAGAAAGAAGTTCGTGGCTTAAATGGAAACACAAGGGGAGCTGTCCAAATCTGAGGCGTATAGAAGAAGGGCCCACAGGACTGGAAAGAAGAATGACTACTGGGGCCCTGGCAGGTCCATCAGTTGCCTCTGCATCCAGACAGAGCTGGGTTCCAATCCTGCCCATGTAACCTTGGGTGACTCAGCCTTCTGAGTCCCTGTGTCCCACATTACCAGCTGTGAGCATTAGCTAAAATCACTTATTTTAAAGATTTAGTGTAATACATCAGAAGAGAGAAAATGCCCAATTAATGGTTGTCAATAGATGAAAAGGCTGTTTTTGTGTGGAAGTTGCTGACATCTGGAAGATCCAAGAGTGACTCCCAAGTGACTCCACCCTACACGAGCCAAATGAGAAGCAGGCTTTTCTTTGTTGTCCACATTGATGAGTAAGTGTAAAGCATTAGTTGTGATTTGAGAGCTGTGGGAAGTTTCTGATGAATGGTGATGAGTTCCATTAGTATGAAAATTTCTGTATTCTCATAACCTGGTGACTTACCCAGGTTTTAACCTGCCTCACTGGGCATGCACAACACATCTGAAGGTTGAGGGCCACAAGGTTCTAGACACTGTCATTTAGCTGGGCAGTGTGTGTGTGTGTGTGTGTGTGTGTGTGTGTGTGTGCCTCAAATCCAGATCTCAGAGGAACTGGTAATTATGTTCTCAGCTAATCTGTCGAAGTTCTTGTGCTTGGTTCTGAAGTAAAGGGTCAGCTGTGGCTCACACAGGGCCCACAGGAAAATATGGATGAGCCTAAAAAATCATTAGATGATTTTCTAATTTTTATTTTTTATAGTGAGCAATAGAATGGGGACAGGAGGGTTCAGAGAAGCTTCTCTCTGGGAAGACAGGGCTCAGGTAGAGCTCAATGTTGTTGAATGTGGGTGACTAGCATGAGGTGCAAGGACAGTGAGCTGCAGGAGCAGGCTGTGAGTGACGCCAGTGTGGGCCCTCTCTGTGGCCTGCAATTACCCCTTGATGCAGGGACACTTTGTGCACTGTCCTCTCTGAACTCTTACATGGTGTCCTTGTCAGTCTGTTTTATTCTCTGTGTGTGTGTGGTTTGCAGGTGCATCAATTTAAGATGGTGCATCACTGGGCTGGCTTTTCTCCCCTGAGGGTGAATGGCTTCCACTCTAGATGGGTTGTCTTCTTTGCTCCTGCAAGGGAATTGTCTCTTGGCATCTTCAGTGGTGCAGTACTGTGTGAAGTGGGCGCTGAACTTGTAACCAGGTACATTCTTGGCCAGCTAGCTATCTCACATGGCATCTGGCCCCTGTGCACCTGGCTGTGGAACCTAGGAAATATTTAGGACACAGTCTGTCTGCTAAAAAGAGAGGAGGACACAGTTCTCTCTGATAAATGAGAGAAGCATAGGAGGTCTCTAGAAAGCTGGCCAGTATACCATTGGCCCTCACCCCATGCTGATTCTCATTATTGTCTGTGAGATTTGTTTTCTTTGTTTCCTTTTAGTGTTCAAATAACAGTTTTGCATGTGAATACAGAGTGGTGCCCTTGGATGTCACCAATGTGCCCCTGAGTGCACCACAGCAGGGTCTGGCTTTTGGTATATTCAAGGCAGTGATAAATCCTGGAGTGAAACCCTGTCTTTTTGGTGAGATGATTGACATCATATGGCAGCAAAGGCAAGGGTTCTCAGAATGGTGTGCAGGAGACCCTAGCTGCCTTAGGTATGTCACATCCGGGTATCCTCATCAGACACACTGCCCTGTCTGTTCCTGTGTGCTGGTGCCTCCTGCCTCCCTGCTCCAGCAGGACAGACATGGTGGAAGATGCTGCCTGCCTGTTCTCCACTCAATGACTCTTCTGCAAGTGGCTCTGGAGAACTGAATGGAGCACTGAGTGGAGCCCATTCTCTGGATCACAAAGATGCTTTGCCTCTGGCTCAGTCCTATCCAAGTGAGCAATGAGAGTAAGACTTTAGAGCAGACAGTGAAGCAATTAGTGTGAGATCACTGCAGGAAACCAAACATAACAAGAAAACCTCAATGAGTTTTTTCTGGCCTGAGTTTTCCACTGTGAGTCCATAGATGGCAGCTGTTATGCAAAAGAGCAGCAAAAGAAGCCTGGCAAAAGGAGAAGGCATATGTGGCTTGTCACTCCCTGCTTCCCTGGATGACCAGGCTCTGGAAACAAGAGCACTCTTCATGCCAGTGCCCAGGTGCCAGCCCCCAGCTTGGTGTGTCCATTAGTCATGTTTCATATACATGGCAATTTCCAATGAAGAAATTTTAGAAGAAAACTTCTTGCTTACAGATCAGGTGCTAAAATATTTCAGTCATAGAAAAATCTGCTTATTTACATTATCTCAGGAAAAAATGCATGTACTGGCCAGAAAACAACCTATTCTGCTGTGATCTCATAAAACTTCTCACTTCATTCATTCCACACTATGCATTTGGTTGTTCTCATAGTACCTTCTGCAATGCATACATGTGTATACACACCCACAGTTGTGTGTATACACACACACATGCACACACAAGCATGCACACATGTGTTTATGTGTTTATGCACATACACAGAGTTTTCTTTCTATCCATCTGAACATCTCCCCCATTGTCTAAAGTGCAGCTCAATCTTAGCCTCCTCTGTGAGAGCTGCTGACAGACGGGATGTCTGTTCAAGTGTGCAGTCACTTCCAGCCCCCCACTTATGGGTAGACATATCTCCTCACTCTGTGACGTTGGATCTGTCCAAGTGTCTATTTTGAACATCTGTTGGGTGCATGTTCTGGATTTGAGTTTAGCTGTACAACTTGAATTTGCTCATTATATTTAGTGAACATGTTGGATTAAAGTATGAAACATACTCTGCAGTCAGCTTTTCCCTTTGCTCTTCTAGATTATTTGCTTGTTAGAGAATAGTATAAGACAGATGGTCTAGAGCTGACCCATAGATGCATAGACCTGCAGTCTGAAAAGCTATTCTGGCTTTATACAAAGACCTAGATGCCTGATTATAGAGGTGTATTATTTATGCCATTTCATTTGGAGTGATTTGTTGTTTAGCAATAGCTGACTTATTCACCCACATTAATCCTATCTCCTCTTACATCATTTTATCCTTCACTATAAACATGGCGGAGAAACAGTTTATGTATCACCTGTCATTTAAGATTGTGACAGACACCCAAGCATAACTAGCTGAATGCACAGGGCAAAGTCATCAACATACGTGAATCCAGATATTAAAAGAGTATTAGGATCCTTCTTTATTTAGCTTTCCAGATTCATTATTTTTCCTTGTAGCAACAAGTTGGACCCCACAAGCAAGAGGATTCCATTCAACCAGTTTTAAATACTTGGAAGCAACAAGGCTTTTATTTTTCAATGCTTTTTTACAAAAGGATCAACCTTGGTTTTAGTGATCTAGTTGAAGTACTTGTCTCTCCCTGACTGAGATGATGGAATAGGTTGGACTGATGGCTTATCCTGGGCTTCAAGCCACTGGTGCAGGCAGTGGTTGGCACTTATTTTTGTTACAACTAAACCAACTCCAGGTAATTGGGAATTGGGAAGAGATGGTTTGTCACAGGAAAACCAGTGCTTTTTTATTTAGGAGAAGGGAGAGTGGGTGTCAAGTTGGCTAAAACTGTAGGTAATTCATCCATTTGAACCATCAACTAAGTTAGAAATGCTGGGTTATATTCTATCAGCTTGCCAATTTAACCAAGCATCTTAAATTCCAAAACAAATATGCCATCATGTCTCCTGTTTATTATATTTTGAAACTGAATACTCTTTTGTACCAGTAATTCCACTAAGTTATATCAATAGAGTTGATCAATTCAGGTATGGTTTCTTTATTCAAAGCATTGTAATTTTAGCAGAAAATAAAATTCATAGAGATGCAATAAATTATATATGATTATGTTACAAAGAAGTACTCTCCAAGCTATGAGAGTAATAAGAATTGAAATTACCCTTCATTTGAAACACTCAAAAAGAAAAAAATAGTTTTTGAGACATTGGTCAGTCAATACTTTCACAGTGGTCCCCACAAAAAGGGAAACAAGCAAGCTGGTCCCTTATATTTGTCCTGTACTATTGCCCTGAGTTTCAAAACTGCCAGCTTGAGAGGGAGACCCAGGGAGACAATGGTGGACCATCTGAGTTGAACACAGAGAGATAGGGGTCTAGGGAGACCAAAGGTCTACATCTTGCAGACCATGACAGATAAGAAATAGAAAACCCCAGAGATCTTCAGTAGGACCTCCTTGAGTCCTCAGCAGACTAGTGATTATGCAGAGATGTGAGTGAGTACAGTGCTGACACCTGGTGTTGGAATAGCTCCTGTCCCCCACAGGCAACCTGGAAAATGTGTGATTCATGGGAATGAATAGTCTTCACAGATAGGTGTTGTCCCAGAAATGGGAAACAATCTGTTTAGACTGAGCATTGGTCCATGTCTTCCTAACAAATCAAGAGAAAGACTAAAAAGGACAAAGCTATTAACAAGTAACTTAATTAATTCCCCAAAACCAACTTAAAGTACATTTATAGGTATACAAAAATATCCATTACCTGGAAGAGTAAAATGCATGATATCTGCCACCCAGAGATAAAACACTAGTCATGAAAAGAAACAAGAAAATATGATCCCATGTGAGGAGAAAGATCAATCCAATCAATCCAATCCAATTCATAAACAACACAGATGTTATAATTGACAATTAGATAAAATGACTTGGACTGTATCTCATATGTTTGAAAGTTAGCTAAATACTTGGAAGATATAAAAAGTCTCAAACTTCTAGCAATAAAAACTAAGATGAGCAAGATGAAAGATACACTAGATGTGGCTAATGGCTGATTACATGCCATGGAATTAAAGATAGTACACTTGAACATATAACAATAGGAGCTATCCAAAACAAACTAGAGAAAATCAAAATACAGAGGAGTACATTAAGTGATTCATGCAATAATTCCAAAAAGAGACCCAGAAGGAGTGGAGAGTAGGACACTTGAAAGAATAATGACTGGAAATTTTCCAAATTTAATGAACTATAAACCCTCAAATCTAAGAAACTGAATGAAGCCCAAGAAACATGAAGAAAATAATAGCAGGGCGCATCATGATCCAATTCAAACCAGTGATAAAAGAGAAAATCATAAAAGCAAACAGCTGCCATCATTATCTTCATGGTTCTGTACATAACAACAGCAGTTTTCTCACTGGAAACATTGCAGATGAGGAGGCAGAGAAACCAAAAATTATAGTCCTGAAATCTCAAAAATAAGCAAAATAAACTGTTCACCTAGCATTCTAACCAGTGAACACCTTTCACAAGCTAAAACAACACTAATTATATTTCAGACATATGACAGGGGAGTAATTTGCCAGTAGGAGACATCCACTTCAAAATTCCTTTATAATTTTTTAATTTAAATTTTATTTGTAAATGACAAACACTGAGCATAGGCTTTTGTGGGGCACAATGTGATGTTTTGATATGTGTTTATAATGTAAAATGTTTGAATCAGACTAATTATCAAATCTCTCGAGTCGCCTTTTTTGTATGTGGTAAAGTGTTTCACATCTACTTTTTCAGCCACTTTGAAGTATACACTGCTTTCTGTTTTATTATAGTCACCACTGTATATAGTGGATCACTTAAGGACATACTTCATGCAGGAGAAAAGTGTCCCATGGACCTATGGATCTGCATGAAGGAATGAAAGACTGAGAAATGGTGACTCTATTCCCGCCCCCTACCCCCCTCCGTTAGAATCTCTTTAAATGATAACACTTTGATACATTGCCATAGTCTCAGATCATTCCCCCACACATGTTGATCCATTAAAAGGAGAAAAAAAAATTTGTGGTGGCAAAATCTTGAAGACTTTATCTTCACCATAGGCTATGACAAGGATATGACAAGACACTGCATCCCTCTCTGGCATTCTACTAGCAATGCTTCACTCTAATGTAGTCATGGAAAAATGCCAGTGGAAAATGGTACATTCTTCAAAATAATTGAAAAGTGTTCCCAAAACATTTAAATTTTATCAAAGGCAAAAATAAGGAACAGTCATGGATCCAGGAGATTTAGGAGATGCTACAACTAAATGCCTGGATTGAATTCTGCAGCCAGCAAAATCATTAGTGGTGAAATTCCATTGGCTGATAATGTCTGATGACACACCAGTGCTAATTTCTGCTTTTGATTGTTGTGTCATGGCTGTGGTGTGATGTCAGCATCAGTGGGGACTGGGTGAGATGGCCATTTTCTCCTACAGCTTTTCTGTACATCTGAAATTATTTCATATAAAACAATGATAAAATGGGCAGTGATGTATAACAAGAGATCACTCTAGAAAACAGCAGAATGCTGACACAGCTTGAAAGATAGCAACACTTTTCCTGGATAGTCCATGGTGAACTCAGATACGAAGAGTGAGCAGGTACCACCAAAGAACTGTGGATGAGCTATGGTTCTAGGTATTCACTGGACTCAGAATTGACACTGAGTTACAAGCAAACTTATGTTAAGTCTAGCACCATTCCATGGAAATGAAGAGGTTATGGCATTACAGAGAACTCTTTCAATGTGATTTTCACCAATACAACTTCACTTGGTTTTTATAATGCTGGGGAGGGAACCCAGACCCTTGTGTGTGCTAGGCAGGAGACATGCCACTGAAGTACATCTCCAGTACTAACTGCAAGTTCTTCCTCTGCAAGAAAGGCTGAAATATCTTACCATCAACATCTCAAATCCTGAAAATCGGGCACATGGAGGATACAGATGACTCCTTTCCAGTAATCTTCTTCTTGCCAAGACTTCAGGTCCATTATTAGTGAACTAACTAGTGAAGGTGAGGAGTAGAAATTTGTGTTGCTAGATCGACTTTCCCCCTAGAAGGTCTATTGTGAAGCCTTCTTCTTGTGAAGCCTGAAATATTACTGTAATTTTTTAATATTTATTTTTTAATTGTAGGTAGACATAATACCTTTAGTTTATTTATTTTTTGTGGTGCTGAGGATCGAACCGAGGGCCTCACATGTGCTAGGTGAGCACTGTACCACTGAGCCACAACCCCAACCCTATTACTGTGATGTTAGGAGTGTCATGCTCACCTGTAAAAGCCAGTCAGGCAAGAACTGAGCTCTTAGATAGTAAGTATGGCAAAAAGTAACTGACCATCATCAGAGGCTACTAAGTAAACCTTTATTTGAAGACTCTTTCCATTATCTCCTGACCTAGAAGAGTTAAGCCACATCTACTTCAGTAATGAGCAGGATCTTGATAGTAGAAGAATATTTTTGAAATGCATGATCATAATGTACCCAAGTACTCAGGAAACTGACAAGAAATCTTACCTTATCGTCTGAGTTACAATATCAATGCTTTCATCATGAGATGACAGTAGTAATGGGGTTTGTTCCCAGCATGATGAGCACTTCAGAATCACATTTCCTCTCATGTTTCAATAATGAAGCCTCCCCTAATGTTTATAGCTACTCCTTCCTTCCCTCTTAACACTTTTCATTTCACTTTTACAGTTGTGGTTGCATGGTCCTAGGAAACCCATGGCTGCACACGGGAGTGCATAAGAGAACAATCTGCTCTCATGTGTGCAGAGCTACTGAAGTCACACCTGGGAAAGGAGATTTCCAGTTACAGCCCACCTAATAATTGTCTTTGCCACAGGGACATAATTAGAAGGGTTGGAGACTGCAACCCTATTTCTTCCTTTCCCCTCTGGTACCAGATAAACGCTCTTGGTATCCATTTCCTGAAAGGTTGTCCCAATGCTAATGGAAAGTCATATCAATCAGGAACCCTCTCCCTCCTTCTTTCCTGCAGAAATCACCTTCCAGGACACAGGACATCAAAAAACCCTGGGCAGAAGCAGGACCAGGGTTGGGGACCACCTGAGTCTGAGCTCTTTTTTGACTGTTCGAGGAGGTGCAGTGTCTCCTAGGTCCTTGGCCAGCCATCTTTCTCTCTAATGAGTAGTTGAAAAGGAGCTAGTTGACTAACTGTGGATATCCTATATGTTTTACATTTTGGAGTAACTATCTTTTAAATGCTGTCAGATATCATAGTTTGATATTGTTGTGGCTTTTAGTCCCTATTTTGATTCTTTGTCATAGGCATATTTAATAAGCTGTGCAGTGTGGGGCCTGGACTCCCAGTGTTCCTCTCAGGCTGGAAGTGTGAGAGTTACTCGTCTCTGTTGAATTAATGTCATATTTGTCATAATTACAGTCCATCTGAGTACAGGTCTGATGTGGGTTGGTGTATTACCCTCAGTTCCCCAGGCAGCGCCTGGGGTAACTGAGGGTAATAGATCCTCTATTTAGGATTCCTCCCAACACCAACAATTGCCTGGAAAATGTGTCCAATTTAATTTCATCTTTCATTTAGTATTTCTGCAGGGTTTGGTACAACTAGTATCTGAACATACATCAGTCAATGGACATCTCCTAGTCCAACTTAGAGTATACCTTGATATAGTTAGCAAGAGAGTCAGAGACTGGATGGTCCCTTTTGAATCTGCTCTGACAGACAAGCCTCCTTCATTATGCTTCCATGATTCAAAAAATTGCTTCTACAACACCATGACTACCATATTTGTTTCCCTTCACTGGATCCTGACCATTGGTAGTCTATGGAAAATGACTTTTCATATCATGTGTGAAAGGTGCTTGTTGGAGAGGTTTCCAGATATGGCCATAGTCCTAAAATCGTAGATGTCTTTGCAAGTTATGAATCTAATATAAGATTAATGTTCAGTTAAAAATTGAAGCACTACACAGCTAAAACAGGTCATTAATAATTAATACATTTGGGCATTTTTTAAGAGTGTATGATCTTTATGGTATTTGTTTTTTTAAGCAGGCATTATAGGTTGACTATCTCTTACTTGAATTACTTGTATTTCAGACTTTTTTGAATATTAGAATATTTGCATAAGTATAATGAGATATTTTGTGGGTGGGACTCTCGTTTGAACTCTAAATTCAATTATGTTTTATATTCACTTTCTATACTAGCCTGATAGTAATTTTATATTTCAATGTTTTATGTGTTCTTTTTAGTTAGACATTGAAGTAGAATATTTTGGCAAATTATAAATATATAGAGTATGACTTATTCTAATTAGAATCCTATTCTTGTGATTATATATAATGTGGAGTTACCTTGGTTGTGTATTCAAATACAAGGCTAGGAAACTTATGTCTGATTAATTCCACTGTCCTTCCTATTCTCCTACCCCTACCTTACCTTCATTCCCCTTTTTCTAACCCAATAGACTTCTATTCTTCCCCTCCCCACATATCAGAGAAAACATTTGGCCTTTGTTTTTGGGGGGAGATTGACTTAATTTCATTTAGCATGATTTTTTTCCAGTTCCATCCATTTACCATCAAATGCCATAATTTCTTTCTTTTTATGAATGAGTAATATTCCATTGTGTATATATACAACGTTTTCTATATCTATTCATTCATTGAAGGACATCTAGGTTATTTCCATTGCTTGACTATTATGAATTGAGCTGCTACAAACATTGATTTGGCTGTGTCACTGTTGTATACTGTATATGTCCTTTGCATATGGACTTTGCATATAGACTGAGTAAGATAACTGGGTCAAATGGTGTTCAGTTCCCAATTTTTCTAAGGAATCTCCATACTGTCTTCCATGGTGGTTGCACCAATTTGCAGTTTCACCACCAATATGTAAGAGTACCTTTCTCTCCACATCCTTGCCAACATTTATTGTTACTTATGTTCTTGATCACTGCCATTGTTACGGGAGTGATCTGGAATCTCAGTGTGGTTTTAATTGACATTTCTCTGATTACTAGTGCAAACCATCACTTCAGGTCAAGAGTGGGATTTTCAAGTTGTGGTGTCATGTTAGTGCTCAAAATGTTTTGGATTTGAATCCCTTTTATATTTCAGATTTTCTAATTAGGAATAATCAATGACCCACCTAAAATAATAATCCTTATCCTCACTCCTCCCTTACGCTGATTTATTTAGATTTTTTGTATTTATTGTCACTTGACATGTTATATATTGATTTGACTGTGGTGTGTCTTACTCCAAAGCTCTTTGAATGCAAGAATTTTATTTTCCTCACTTCTGTATTATCTGAGTCTGGACACATACTTGACATATAGTTGGTGCTCAACTGATGTCTTCTGTTTATGAAAATCAGTATCATCACAGTCTATTGCACTATGCTACCATAATGCTAAGGTGGAAATACATGAACTGGTCGATGGCTGGGATAGCTCAGCACTGTGGAGATAATACTTACGTCTTTCAAACACATCACATTTGTAGAATGAGCTTAAAAAAAGGAGAACTCTTTTAGTTTTGTAAAAAATAATGTCCTTCTGATGTGCTTGATACCACCTATCTCTCTTTCTATCAATCTATCTATCCATCCATCCATACACTCACTTGTGTATCATATTACATCATAAGTTGTGATGTGATGATTCAAATGTTGGAGTAGAGAAAGGCTGTGCATGTCCACTCGCTCTGTGACTCAGGATTCAATGAGCAGAAATATACTTCTCAGCAAAGTGAATGAAAGAGGAAATCAACTGAAACTCAATATTGGACAGTCAGACATTCTTAGAGACTCAGATATTTGGGTGCATAGAACAAAGGTCAGGAAAGAGTACAATGAAGCCAAGAGAGTGGTGGCAGCACAGACACAGGTGCTGGTTTCCTACAGAGGGGAGACAGAACACAGAGAATCACAGTGGATGAATGTGATATGGAAAAAACAAAACATAGAACAGAAAAGCAGCCTGGACTTAGCTGATCCAGTGGCTGCACAGTTACTAGTTATTTGAAAAGTGCTCTGAGTTTCTCAACTGGCAAGTGGAGAGCAGAGGACGAGCCATCTTGAGGAGGTCATGCTGCAGTGGGATTCAGGAGGTCATAGAGAACATTGCCATTCTGTCCCAGCCACTGTCTGTCATGTGACCTAGGGTACAGAACATGAGTGGAACAGGCACAGAAAAGATGGTACCTACAGGGGTTCAAGTTAGAGATATGAAACAGGTGGAATCTCACTTTATCTTTGAGTCTGGTGGCTCATGTGGACAGTAAAAGACAGGAAACTGAGTAGGTGGGTGTGAACACTCTGGTCCTAAACCTGTGAAGGTCACATTTGTAGGAAGCAGAATTGAGAGACCTGGGAGAGTTGACTCAGGAGTGGAGGCTTCTGAAATCCAGACTCCCAGAAGAAATTGCCATCTTCTGGGACCTGGGGGTGTGTTGATCTAATCTCTCCAGGGAGGATTTTGTTGTGACCACCTAAAAAAAAGGGTGTGATTATACCTGAGCCCCAGTCACCAGAACTCCCCACTTGGAACCCTGCAACAACCCCACATTGGGAGTGCATCCTTCTGGTCTGTCTGGACAGAACTCCTGTTGACACTGTTTCCAATTCTGTCCTAATTTACACTGATGAGAAGGGAAGCTGGGCACTACTTCAGCCACCTTCAGTGTTAGGTGTCTCCAGCTGGCAGCTCAGTGAACAACACAAAAGGAGGAAGGATATAACAACGCCCAGCCCTTGTTCTCTCTAAGAGGTACATAGCCCAAAAAGAAAAGGAAAGAACAGTCGGGCATAGGTAGTGTCCATCCATCCTCATTGACAGTTATAACTACCTCAGTGAAGAAAATTATTTAAGATGTGTGGACACACACACACATACACACACACACACACACACACACACACACACACACTTCTTCCTTTCTTTTTATTTGAAACATTTTTTGAAATGATTATTATTATTCTTTGCCTTGTCTATTGAGGGTTAGGGTTTTTGTTCATTTTGGTTTGATTTTTGTTTGTTTCTTTTGTTTCCTTTTCTTCCTTCTCCCTCTAATAGCCAAATTCTCTCTTTCTTTACTTGTTTTTTTCTCCTTCTACTTTACAGTCATCTCTTGCTACATCTCTTCTGTTTTCTCTATGTTCATATTTTAACATTAGAAGATTTATTTTACCTTACTAACATATTTTCTTTTTTCTTAATGAACTGTATTTTACCATCTTCTAAAACTGTATGGCTTATAAAACTCCTGTCACTACCATTTGTGTTATTACAATTATTAATAAATGGCATAGTTGACACCTGCTCTTTACTTTAAGGCTAGATCATGTTCATGGTTATTTATTATTTTGCTGCTGGAAATTTCTGACTACACCATTTCTGTTTGTGCTGTAAATGTCATAATAGGCACTGGATATTTATTATAGTGTTTTATATTATTTGCTTCTGTTGATGCTGTTGTTTGTTATTCCTTTTCTGTGAGGTGCTGGGTATCTTGATACTATGAGTTCACAGGGTAGAGACTCTGTTTCTGAGCTAAACCCAGACAAACTTCAAAAAGGAGGGAAAAACTTTGCTATCTACTTTTCCATAGATGATTAATATCCGGAATATAAATGTTATTGCTTGGATGTGAAGTGTCTCCCAAAAGCTCACATGTGAGACAGTGCAAGAAAGTTCCGAGGAGAAATGATTTGGTCATAAGAGTCTTAACCTAATCAGTGATTTAATCTCCTGATAGGGACTAACTGAATGGTAAATGAAGTGGTGGGCTGTGGCTGGAGGAGGTGGGATTTGGAGACATGGCTTTGGGATATATGTTTGTATCTGGAAAGTGGACTCTCTCTCTACTTCCTGTTTGTCATGTGAGCTGCTTCCCTCTGCCACACTCTTCCACCATGTTACTCCTGCCTCACCTGGAGCCCTGAGGAATGGAATTGACCTTCTATGGACTAAGACCTCTGAAACTGTGAGCCCTTAAATTAACTTTTCCTCCCCTACAATCCCTAGTCACAGCAGCCAAAAAGTTGACTAAAACAATAAAGAACTAAAAAAAAAAAATAGCCAATTAATAAATGGGTAAATGAACTAAACAGACAATTCTCAAAAGAAGAAATACAAATAGCCAGCAAATATATAAAATACTATCAAGAATCTTCAGCAATTAGGGAAATGCAAATAAAAACCACACTGAGATTTCATCTCACACTGGTTAAAAGGACAGCCATCAAGACTACAAGCAATAATGAATTCTGGGAAGTGCATAGGAGAAAAAAGAACACACTTTACATTGCTGGATTGTGAAGTAGTATAACTGCTATGGAATCCTTATGGAGGTTGTTCAAAAGAGTAAGCATAAAACTACTTTCTGACCCAGTTTCTCAGTATTTGTACTAAAGAATTGAAGTCATCACACTATGGTGATACATGTATACCTATATTGATAGTAGCACAATTCACAAAAGCCCAACTATGGAACCAGCCAAGGTATCTATCAATGGATGAATAGATAAAGAAAATGTAGCACTAATACATAATAGTGTTCTATTCAGCCATAAAGAAGTATAAAATTATACCATTTGCAGGGAAATGAATGAAACTCAAGAGCATTATGTTAAATAAAATAAGCAGAACTCAGAAAGTCTAGGGTCATGTGTTTTCTCTCATATGTGGAAGCTAGAGAGGAAAAAGGGAAAGAAACCTGTCAGGGGATCTTGTGAAAACTGAAGAGAGATCAGTAGAGGAAAGGGACAGGGGAGGGAGGAGTGGAGGAATAGGGTAAATACTGAGGAATAATATTGGCAAACTATAGTGTCATATGATGTGCATGTACAAATTTGTTACAACAAACCCCATCATTACATATGATTACAATGCAGCAATAAAAGAAAATACAGAAAACCATAAGTTGTGAGGTGGCAGCCATTCCAAGGAACAGAGCTCCTTGTCCAACACCAGCACTAGGGTAGTCTCATCTTTCAATTGCTTTCTGCTGAGCTTAGATTAAACAAAAAGCTAACAGACACCAGGGCTTATAAATGATCAGAGAAAATGTAAGGGAAGACAGGCAGTTACCAAAGAAGGCAGTGTTTAAGGGATTGGGGAGATGCCTTGTACCTTTCGTATTTGAATCCTCATGTTGGTGATTAGTCAATATTCCATGAAGTGAAAGAGGAATCTACTGAATTAGAGATGGCCTAACCATGGATTGCAGTTTTGAAAAATACTGCCCAATAAAGCTTAATAAGTTTATTTTCTTGTTGAATGAAATTATCAAGAGAGAATAAAAATTTAAAAAGCTCAATTTAATTCAAAAGGATTTTTATGGAGTCACTGAAAATAATATCATCTATCACATTCACACTTATCTATTTTGCTTATCCTAAATCAAAAGTATTAAGTGACAAGCTTAATGTTTACTCTCAGACTAATATTTTTATTTTAATGGAAAACTGTTCTACTCAGAAAATGCCTCCATAGCAATATAAAATGTAAGTCACAGAAGACCATTCTTTTAGATAAACTCCAAATTCAGCATTTTGTTTCACAAATGTCTTAGGTAGCAACTTTGAGAGATTCAGTAAATATCAGAATATTTGGAGGATGGATTTTCCCTTTCCTCTTTCCTATCCTCGGGGAAGTGCCGTGGGCTCTGGCTGTCTTAGACTCCTGGGGAATGCTGAGGGTCAGACCCCCACACTTGTTACACAGGACACCCGGGAGGGTTGGGCTTCTTGCTCAGGGCCCCATATGGCCACTCAGCTGCTCCAGTGTCCCTTTTACATGTCAGTAAAAAGAGGCAGGGAAAGTTGAGTTGCTACCCCATGGGCTTACACCTGGGAAGCAGCTGAGCTAGGGGTCAATCCACAACCATAAACCATTTGTCATAAAGTGAAATAGATGGAGAATGGCTAATTAATAAAACTCCAAGAAACTGAAGTCAGACTCCCTGTGGAGAGCATGAAGAACTCCTGGAAATTTCAGAAGAACTATTTACTATATAATATCATAATCAATGTTAATATATTAAGCTCATTAAATACATTTTAATGAAAATCTATTAAATGTATTTAGCATCCCTCAAGTCTGTAGGCTGGCTGGCCTCCTGGAGTGGCTCTGCTTCTGGGGCAGCTGGCCCTGCTCTACCTGCCCCTTGCCTCCCTCGGACCAGCAGGCTTCATGGCCTTGCTTTGCTGGGCAGGTGGAGGAGAAGCCAGGAGGACAAGGAGAAGACTCATGCCTTGCAGAACCTGGGCTCAGAGGTGCAACACCAACTCCTCTGTCTCTTTCTGTTGGCCAAAGTGAGACGTGGTTGAACCCAAAGTCATAGGGGCCTGGATAGGCTGAATCGGTGTCATCCATGGCAAGGGGGTGAGACCATGGGCAGTGATGGGATCCACATGGTCTGTCATGGGGTCCTGAGGGATGCTGGGACAGTGTGCACATGCCTGTCTGGAGATGGTGAAAGAGCGGTACATCAGGGAGGTGAGTCTCACGCAGCCAGCAAGATTCCTGTCCCTACAGAGCAGGCAGAAGATATTAGTTTTATGTGTTTTGGGGATTTTGTTTGTTTGGTTGTTTGTTTTTATACCTTCAACAACTTCAATTGCCAGACTTTCAGTTTTTCTTTAAAGTTATCCCAGATCAAGAAGAAAGATTGAAGAAATATTTTAGTTCCCTCTGTATCTTTCTTTATAAGGATAAGAAAACTTTTTTTTTTGTTGTTGTTGTTTTCCCTATGCCAAGCAAATGGTTAGAATTCAATGTCTTCAGAGCATTATGGTTTCATTTGGGCCACTAATTAAACTTTTTTTTCCAATATTGGTTTCATAAATTTTGAATACAGAGTGCCTGTAAATTTGACTTAGTTCTGGTTTGGGGGTTGGTAATGTGAAAAGGTCATATATTTTGTAAATATTGTCATTGAAACCCAACATATTCATATTAAGATTTGGAGAGACTGATTAAAAATGAAGTACAAAGACACATTATAATATGGACTTATGTAGTTTTTTTTAAAGTAAAAAAGAAAGGTAAAAGGAGAAAAAAAGGATGATGTTTAAACATAGTTATGAGAAGAAGTAGCTCAATACAAAGTCCACAATGACAATTGAGCCACCTGTCCCCTGGGGCCCACTGCTGCTCACAGCTCAATTTCCTCACCAACATGGACCCCTTGATTGGAAGGCTCAGAGAACTCAGCCTAATTACCTGAGCCATTTTAGTATTTTGAAGTAGTTTGTATGGAGTATGCTAAAATGTAATCCTTTTCTTCACCTAGATTTATAGTTTTTGTTGCATGGGAGTTTCATATATGGAGTGCCAAGTATGTTTGAGAAGAGAATGCCTTCCCACTTGCATTCAGATGCAGAAAGCTATTCCCATCCCGATTTGCTTCCACCTGATCAGAGCCAGCCCCTCTTCAACCATCACAAATGATAATTTATGTCATAAAGTATGCAACTCCATATTTCTCATCAAGTTTTGAATCAAACTTGAATTTGTATCCTTCATTTCAGAATTATATATACATGTATGTATGTATGTATGTTTGTGTGTGTTTGTGTGTATATATACATGTTTATGACTATCATTTTGAGGTGGCCGAATGTATTATAAAATCTTTTTAAATGTAAAAAAAAAGTGATCCATCTCCTCCTAACTAAAAACAAAAAGTCAGGAGAAAACTAAGGGAAAGAGATAATGAAATAATGTATTTATTCTTATTTATGGTATTTATTCTCACTTTCTCACTCAGTCCACCCTCTTCCTTGAAGAGAATTCTGAAAAATTGTTTAGGTAAGTAGGTAATTTTTTCTTCACCTTATTTATCATTATCAGTAAAATTCATATACATATGCATATATGTCCATATTTAGATGTAAATACACACTCATATATTCTAGAACCTGGATTTAAATTTTTTTCTAAGGCATATTTTTGAGCACTGAGGAAAAATTCAAACATAATCATGTGAAAACTCTGGATTTTCCTTTTTTTTTTTATAAAATGACAGTATTTGCTCTCATGGATTTATGTTAAATGGGGGTTCTAATAAAATATTTACTCCAGAAAAAAAAAACAGGATCTGAATCCTTTAGTAGACCTGAACCCAGACAAAACTCCTAGATGCAACAATAAACCTTCTTAAACATGCTAAACTAGGAAACCCAAGGTTATACTGAGTAACTGGGCATCAGAGTTTAAAAGCCAGGAGGGGGTTGGGAGACCTGGAAGAAATTGTCCTATAACTGCTTACTAATACTCTGCCCTTCCTCTGACTCAGTTTTCCCGGCAGTCTTTATGTATCTCCATGCAAAACCTGATTGAGTCCTTGACAGCTAATCAATGACTCCCAGTGTCTCAGTTATTTGTCACTGGTCCACTTTCCTAAGACTAGAGAGGTCTATATGATAGATGGGTGTGGGATATGCATTTGGAGTCTATTCTTATGGGCTACTTTTAGAAAAGTGAGGTGTGAACTTGGAAGACGACTCAAAAAGAGGACTCCTCCTCAGGCAGTCTTCTCAGGAGAAGTGCGTCCTGAACCAGATGCTATGGATGGGTCCAGCACCCAGGTTCATCTCCCTGATTTGGAAGCAGCTTACCAAGGTTCCTTTGGACATTGAGTTCTTATGACCACACACCAGGTGCTGAAGCTCTGAACCAAGGTTTCCCCTTCCACTGCAGGTGGGACCTGTGATCCATTAGGCACTCTCTCCTAGATCTGGAATATCAAATGGTATCACATCTAGACTTCCCCAGGGAGAATGAGCACAAAACAGAGGTATTTGTTGTGAAAAATAAATTTATAAATTGTAGGGTTTTCAGGGCATTTTTGCTTTGCTTTCTTCTTTCTTTCTTTCTTTCTTTCTGTTTTTGTTTTAAGCTGAGGATATTTGGTTCTTGAGGATATTTGCTTCTTAAGGACATGGCCAGCATATATGGCTTATGCCACGTCCTCCTCCACTAAGCTCACATTATTTGCACTCCCAGCAATAGTATGTATGTGTGAGTACATTTTCTCAAGTTTATGGGATTTGAAATGGCATTGGAGTAGGTACCACTGTAAAGGAGGATCAAGATCAGAAAAAAAGTTCCTTGAATAGCAGCCATGCTGGCCACTTACCTAACATGTTAGCCCCTGCCCCCTCCATTTCTGCTCTGTGATGACGGGCCTGGCCCACACTTGCCTGCCTGGGTACCCTTCTTGATGGCTGTGTGTGGGACTCAGTCTGAATAGCATCCTAGGGTCCAGGGTGTGAGAAGAGAGCGGTGCATTCAGTGCCCACCTCCTGTTTCTTCTACTCCTGCTTCTGGCATCTGTGGACAGCCACAGCTCCTGGCAGCCTGTCCTCCAAGAGGCCCAGCCCTGGCTGAGATCAGAGGAAACCATTTCTGCCTCTCCATGGTCCCCTGCTGTTAGTCCTAGCTCTAGGTGCTGAAATGCCTCTTCTTTTATTTCTTTCACATGGGTAAATAATTCTCTTTTCATTTCAGTTAAGTTGTTTTGTGTGTAATCCTGTTTCTTGCAGGGACTAATGAGTTTTGACTTCCTTCTGTAAGCAGATAAACATTTAATGTGCAATATTGCCCAAAGGCTCAGAAAGGGGATTAATCCATTTAGATTAATTTAAGTTCCACACATCCTGACACCGTGTCCTGCTGTGGCATTTTCCTCAACACTGAGATTTCTTTATTCCTTCCAACTATGGAGGGCTGCCAGCTACCCAGCACATTTTTTTTTTCAAAATAGATATGTAAATAGGAAAAATATTTCCTTCATGCACATTTTTCCATTTTTGAATTGAAGAATGTTAACAAAAAATTATAAAATTAACTACTGTTACCATTATGGCATTTTAATCCAAATTTTTTAGCCATTTATTTACATTACTATACATTGTATATATGGAAAATATATGGGATTATTTTGAATTGGGTGTGTTTGAAGATGAGGTGTTATGCTGTTTGCATTATTTGTGTACCCAGCAACGCTCCTTGGAGAACTTTTCAATATAGTACAAGAGTTCCTCTTCATATATAGTTATTTTTTTGTTGTTTGCTTGTTTGTTTTGTACCAAGAATTGAACCCAGCGGCTGTTAATCACTGAGAAACAGTCCCAGCCTTTTTTATTTTTAATTTTGAGACAAGGTCTCACTAAGTTGCTTAGGACCTTGCTAATTAGCAGAGGAGGCTGGCCTTGAACTTGGGATCCTCCCACCTCAGCCTCCTAAATCACTGGGATTATAGGCATGTGCCACCAAGCCTGGATCCTTTTCGTATTTTTGCAAGTTTTGAATATTATTCTATGCTGTGGATCTTTAGCAGTGGGCATCTAGACTTCCTTTGGTTGAACTTTTAGATTATCACATTTCCAATGTTATTTCCTCATTGCAGTCTTTAAAGTCTTCTCTAGTTTGAGGGTGAAAAAATATGTTTAATACCTTAATCTAAGTGTCACAGCTATAATAACAACCCTAGGATATAATGGATTCTGGAGACAAATTTGGCCTTTGCTCAACAGAGTGCTGGGACTGTTCACCTTGAGTGCAGGAGTGGGGGCAGATAACAGGTGTGTGGTGGACTTGCTCCCTTGGATCTGGTATGACGGGCAAATTTCCTACACCTTCCAAGTTTCCAGTGAGTCCTGAAATGACTCTCAATGGTTAAAGCATTTTCATAATGATCAGTGATAACAGTTTCATTTTCATATTAAAATTGATTAACACTCACATCATAGGATTTTGCAGATCTGTGTCCCAAAGCAAGTTTGTCAGCATTTGCTTAAAGCTGTATACCAGAGAGGAGTTTGCTGAGAGGCTCTTGATATCCAGAATAACTTGAGGCAAATAGACCTTCCAGGCTTCTGTGTTGACTAAGAAAGATATTTTGCAAACTCCTGTCTGCTCAGTTATGTACACATGGTTTTAACTAGTGGATCCATCCTGTCCTGGGCTGAAAGAGGAAACTGCACATCCCAAGGAGAATGTATGACCAGTGAATGCACAGTGCAATTACAGAAGTAGCACTCCTTGTTGGCCAGGATTAAAGCCAGGCATTTTGCAAATGCCATTGTATGCACTTGCTGTGGAGAGGGGGCTCATCACCTCCCCAGAGTTACCATTATTACAGCATGGCAATACCAACCAGCACCTTTAGTAACAAAACTTACTACAGCAGTGGCCAGAGAAGAGCACTTAGATGGTAAACCACTTCCTAGCACACATTTGGAAATACAGAAATACAGAAGGATTGATCCAGAGAGCAGACTAGAGTCAGCAAAATATAAACGAAGGGGAGAAATGAACTATAAAGGCATTTGCTTCAACTGACCCGCATCTCTTCAGGAAAACCCTTGCAGTTTCTTAAGATGGATTAGAAAAACTGACCCAGCTGAACAAGTTCAGGGGAGAAATTGGTGTTCATCAGTTACTAATAGAAGTCTGGTGTTTCTGTGGCAAAAATGGGACTTATCAAATCTTTAAAGGTTCTGCCAATGCCATTAATATTCACGGTACACTTTAGCAGCAACTGTGGGACCCATTACACGGGGACTCTGAAACTGGAATTGTTCTGCTTGGTTGAGTGCCCAGGGAGGAGGAGTGAGAGGGGGCTCTGTTCTGCCATGCTCTCACACCCTGTCAGGGGTCTTTGAACAGGCTGAGCAGCTCACACACAGTAAAGCTCTCACTGATGAAATAAGCACCGTCCCTGCGGCTGGACGAGCTGGTGAGCCGAGTGTCCACCACGGTGTGGAGTCAGAGCACTGAGCTGGCTCTGGAGACCTCCCTCTTCCATGTCTGGGCTGCCTGCTCTGCCATGAAGAGTCACACCTCCTGTCCTCAGTGTCTCTCTTCCAGCTCCTGTGCTGGCGGAGTAGGCTGATGATGGATGTCACTGCAGCCCCATTTTGTTCCTCAGTCTCTCTGGAGGCATTATAATGCAGTGTATTCAGACACGTTCCCGCACTTCATTTACCAGCAGTACAGCCTAGAACATGCTCCAGGACCACACAACCTAGAATCTGCAAAAGGTAAAACAAGTCCTACCAGAAATTCCACATGCTGGTATTTTGAAGACTTAAAGACTGAAGAAAACTATCACTTTCCTTTGCCTCAGGCCTCTGTGCTTAAAAAAAAAAAATAGATTTCAGGGGCTGGGGATGTGGCTCAATCGGTAGTGCATTCGCCTGGCATGCGTGCGGCCCGGGTTTGATCCTCAGCACCACATACAAACAAAGATGTTGTGTCCACCGAAAACTAAAAAATAAATATTAAAAAATTCAAAAAAAAAAGATAGAGGATGGGTTTTAGAAAAGAAATGCTACACAAATTATTTGACAGAAGACCATCATAACCCCTGAGCACTAGCTCAAAGACGTATCCCCACAGACTCCCCCATAACTGTGACCATGAACACCCAGCCATGTGTCACTCCACAGACCAGAGGGGGACACTCGGCTGCAGCACACATTTTGCATACTGTATTCCTGATTTTAGCCTTTTTAAAAGACTAGTATCAAAATCTACTTGCAAGAATACATTTAGATTTTCTTTAATTTTTTTTTTCCTACTACACACTCCTGACAGAAGAGAGGTCGTATTTGTTTGGCACACACACATATTCAGTACATCCCTATATATATCACATAAAACCCACCTACTTCAAGTGTGCAATTCAATGGTTTTTGGCATATTCAGAATTATACAACCATTGCTGCCATTTACACCATTAAGTGCATAACCATTGCTGCCCTTAAAATGTCATCACTTGACATTTTAACCGTGCCAAGAAGAAACTCCCTGCCATTTCCTCCCCCTCCTCCTGTCAGCACCCCTAGCCCCAGGGAGGCACTAATGTCTCTGTGTCTGTGCATTTTCCAGTTCTGGACATTTCTCATGATGGGATCACACAGTACATGGCCTCTTCTCTGGTGTCTTGCTTCCTGCTATCAGTGTCATGTCACCAGGGCTCGTCCACATGGGAGTGTGCACCAGTGCCTCCTGCCTTCCTGTGGCTGGCTCATGACCCTGAGCACAGAGAGACTGCATGTGGTTCCTCTGGCCCTCAAGGCTGCCCACCTGGCCTGAGGCGTGGGCTGTGCTATTGGTATATGCAGTGCTCCATTTCGGCCTCCTGCTGAGCTTCCCACTGGATCTCACTCTACTCTCTCTCCCCTGCTCTTTCCCACATCTTTCTTGCTTGTGCTCAACCCTCCTTGACCTTGAGTGGGTGTTGTTTTCTAGAGCATGGCCCTTGAACATTTTGCTCCAGGCACTTTGGCCTTGGACAGCAGACTTGCACCAATGGTTCTGCTGGGGGTTTCAGGACTTCTGCCTCAGACTAGGTCTCCATGTCAGCCTCTCCCTCACACTGGGTTTTTGGCTTCCAGGACTGAGCAGCATTTCTGGCTCTCCAGCCTGCCGATGGACACTGTGGGACTTCTCAGCCTCTGTGACTGTGTGACTCTATGACTGCGTGAGCCTAACAGCTCTTTCTTATAATTGCATATTCTACTGGATCTTTCTCTAGACAACCCTGACAGATACAGTGACCTTAGCCAGAGCAGGGTCATCAGAGGGCTCATGTGACATTGGTGGGCAGCTGACACTGTGGGCCAGCACACCTAATATGGCATCTTCATAGGGATGGGATGGAGGGTCCCATGTGGGGCCCCATAGAAGCTGAATGGCCTGTGGACATCTCAGCTCAGAGCTTACAGAGAGTGATTGATACTGTGGCCATAGGCTGGCCAGGGTCAAGGGGAGGAAACTGACCATGCCTTCAGTGTGAATGTAACATTAAGGAAATATAGGATAGGAGAACTTGCTACCACTCCCCTCCCACCCTGCAGGAATTCTATCTTTATTCTTCTCACTTGAATAAATCCCACTCCATTCAAAAAAATAGAAAAAGATAGCATAGGATAATCGTCAATGCCATCTACTACAGGTTTCTCCCTGCAATTAAGCTGCACACTTCACACACCAACACTATGAGGAAAGTCATTTATTCAAGGTCAGATGAAGGTGGCCATAGAGTTTTTAACAGTAGAAGAAAGAAAAGCAAAAGGGAAGTAACATAGATCTCAAGTCACCCCGGTCTGCTTGGCTGGTCTCTTCAGACCACCCTGGTCTCCTCAGCTGGTCTCCCCAGACATCCTGGTCTGCTTGGATGGTCTCCCCCGACCACGCATCTCTGAAGAATATTTACCTTTGGCTATGAAGCAGCTCATTCACAGTAAAGGTGGAAACACCCAATCTCTCTCCCTGGACGAGAGCCTGCAGACAGAGGCAATTACTCAACATGAGCTGCCCGGGTGGTAGAACACCTAATGGGACAGAACGCCTTCTAATTTTCTTTGAGGCAGCCGCCCTGGGACTTTGTGTCCAATCAGCTCCCATCAGGTCTTCCTGGTGGGCTGTTCAGACTCCCCCTGAAGTTGCAGCTGCGTGAGAAAGGCTGGCTTCTGCAGGGAGGTGGCCAAGTCAGGGTGTGCAGGCCGTCTGGTCATTTGCCCTCAGTACCTGGCTCAGCATGACTTGTTGACCTCCAACCACCAAGGAATGAAGATGCAGGGTACCCTCAGCACAGCCCCATGACTGAGTCCACACCCCCATGCCTCTTATCAGAATGGCCACACCAGACTGCCCCTAGGAAGCCAGATGTCAGACAGTGATGCTGCTTTTGGGCAGAGAAGACCTCGCCAGGAAGAGGGCAGAAACCTGGATTTCCCCAGGGAAAGTTCAGTGAAAGGAGTGCAGTCTGTCCTTAGACCTAGGTCCCCTCTGTTGTCCTCCTGCCTCCTCAAGCCACGTAGGGTTCTGTGGTTCACCTAAAGGAATCAGGAAGCTGTCAGAATCCAGTGGAGTTGCTTAGTCAACCCAACCAAAACCAAAGTCAGTGGGGCCAGGAGGTCATGGGGAGCGTTCTTCTGTATAGTAGCCTTATAGTGACTGTCAGCAGGTGGCCCTGACATGAGCAGGGCTTGCAGAGGCCACTGCACATGAGGCACAGGTACTTCTGCATGGACATCTGCCCAGAAACTCTCTGTGCCACCTCAGGCTGACACCACTCTTGACATTAATCATGTGATGAGGACCATTGTTTCAATGCATCTGATGTTATCTCCCTCATTTGTGTCTTCAACTGTCCCCTTGCCACGCTGCCCCCCCCCCCGGAATGCGCCCCTATAGCACACATATCCTCGTTCTGTGTTCTGCTCTTCCTAGTGCCATGCCCAGGTACATGTCACTATTCTTTGGACAACCCCTCTCATTATTTATTATTATTATTATTATTTAGATGGGGATTCATAAAGTTTCCATGATGCCTAACACAAAGCTGGCCACCCAGGCCAGGATGCCCTACATCAAGTCCCTGCAGGAGGCCAGGTTCATAATGTGGACCAGTAAAGACCCTGAGGGTTGGGGAGAGAGGGATGGGGCCAGGCAGGCTGGGGCTCCTTTACCTCCAAGGGACCCCACTCCTCGATTCTGTTGATCATTTCAATCAGGGTCCATGAGGACAGTGAGGCAGAATTCTAGTCTGACATCAGTCAGAAAGTTCAAAATTCACTGAAAAATTTTTCAATAAAGTACATAAATAACAAAGAGCTTGTAAGAACCATTGCTGTCCAGGTGAGGGGAGAGGCCACCCTGTCTTTCCACCTCTGTGTTCCCCACTGTGCAAGGCTGTGGTCTTCAGTAACTATCCATATAGTACAACCCGTTTTACATCAGGGTACAAAAGCCCCACATACACATTTGCAATTAATCCCTTCTTCCTTTCCAGCCCTTGTCAACCACTAAACTATTGTCTGCATCCAGAATTCCCTTTTATAAACTTCTCCTATGAATAGAACCATATAGTATCTGTTCTCTGGCATCTAATTTCTTTTTGCAGAATTAAATGTTTTCAAACTTCATCCATGTTGTAGACTGCATCAGTACTTGACTCCTTTGCATGGCTGAACAATATTTCATTGCATGGATCTATCACATTTTTTAAAGAATTTTTGATTAATCTGTATATTAGTGGGCCTTGGTGACATCACAGGTTTTGAATCCATTCAAAGCTGGTGAACATTGAAGCATTTCCACTCGGGGTTTCGGTGCCAGCGTTCATGTGCACAAAGTTTTCATGTGTCCTGGATAGATAGACGCCTAGCAGTGGAACTTGGTAAATCTCTGTGCAACACTTTCAGAGACAGCCAAACACTTCTGTCAAAGTGACTGCTCCATATCAAAGTCCCCATCGCAAGGCACAAAGTTTCCTTCTACACCCTTGCTATTGTCTGTCTTTCCACATGGACAAATTCAAGGTTGTCTGTGATGTCCCTGGCAGTGGAGCGGGTTTTACAGAGAGTAAGTAAGAGTGTTCTTGCTGAGCAAGGCAATATGCTGTCTTGCTAAATGGCTCTAGATTCTTCCTGGCATCTGGTGACAGCAACAATGTGTAATCCAGTTACCCGGGACATCCAGTTTGACAGCTGGACTTGGCTGGTAGGAAAAGGGCAGTGTGTCTAGATCCGGCATTTAACCCCTAGGCCTTTATCCCTCAGATACATGGCAACAAGCAGGGTGGAGACCTGCATGTCCCAAAGTTACCCTGAAGCATTAATCCTCACAGCAAATTTGGCAAACAATGAAGTTTCTATTGCTTTGAGGCACCTCAGTGGAGCATGGATGAGACAGTTGCCTGACAGGACAGTGGTCATTAGAAGGAATTATCTTCCTGTTGACCTGGGACATTTGCCAACATATTTTGCTCAAAGAGAAAAGCAAAGGACAGAGCACTTTGTTTCTCATGCTATTGTTGTGTGAACAGCAAACCACGCCTAGCCTGCATGCCTCACCCGCCTGTGTGCATGGGTGCACATGAGCAGGTTGGATGCTCTCTGGGAGGACAGACAAATCAGTGAAGGGGGAATCCAGAGCATGGGGCTCCAGGGCAGCAGCGAGAATCTGCTGACAGAGTTGAATCTGTGCAGGCAGAGCACGTGCACGCGAGCTGTGAGACCAACCCTAAGGAGCATTTGTACAATTAACACACAGTTTAGGAAACAGGAAGATGCCAGCCAGAGAATGATCTCCCTGCATACAGTCACCCCTAGGAGGTCTCCATTTATTACCTACAGCATCTATTCAATAAATGTTTTTAAATGGAAAAAGAAATTCTCAAGAACATTATAAGATAAACCTCTCAAAATCTAAAGAATCAACAAATCTCCCTCCAAATTTACTTTCTTGAGATGACACAATGGCTGAAACATAACTTGAGCTGAAGTCTCTCTGTGACTGAGGTTGGCTTCCTTGCCACTGGCTCCTGCTATATCTGTGATAAACCTTGACACTCTACTTTGCCCAGTGGTATTCTGACATCCTGAGGTGGACACCCTGGTGGCCTCAGGAATGGGGATCCACCATGACAGAGTCTTGGTGCCCCAAGGAGGGGCACCAAGGCCTATACCAGGAAGGCTCTGTTGTCCTTAGCATGTCCCCATTGGATGCCATCACCACAGGCAGGACACACAGCCCATCCTGGCAGAATGGCCACTCATCTCAAATCACGAACAATTAGGAGGCCACTGGGAGAGAAGCCCTTGCTTTTAACAGCAGAAGGTGTGTTCTCTTTGTGGGGCCATCTATTTAGCTCCCTCCTCCCAAGTTGCCAGCTCATGGCTCAGCTGTGTGCCTCATGGGGCTCCACAGAGACCTTGAGAACCCTTCAGATGTGAGTCACACTGCTATGTTCACCTAGGGACCTAGAGGAGGCAAAGATGTGAGGGGGGATAAGGACCAAGCTGGAGAGAATCTCAATTAATCCATTGCTGAATTGCTACACCCCAGTTAAAGCTCTACATTCTAGTCATGCCTGTTGAATTCCAGACTCAACTACATCTGGCCTTGGCAATGGTCACTATGGATATAGAATATCCAGTACACCAAGGAAAAGACAAGATCCTCATGGATCTTACTGTACAGAGTCAACGGCTGAAGTGCAGTTCATTTAGCCAATACTTTTCTTACTGAATATAAGAAATTTTTTCAAGTTTTTATTATTATAAGCAACACCATAGAAAATATTTTCCTATGTGTCTCTGTTTACTTCTTATTTCCTTAGATGATTTCTGCAAATAGAAAGATTAGTTCCACATACACAAATATTTTTAAAACATTTGAAAATATATTGCCAAACATTTTTGTAGGAAAGTTGTATCAATTTCATTTTGTAGATAATGTAGGACATGTGCACACACACTGGTGCTAGGCAGTAATAATTTATCTTTTAAAATACCTGCTAATTTGACAGATGAAGCATCATATTGCTCTTGTTTGTATTTCTTTGTTAACTTGTAAGGCAAAGATTCTTGTGCTGATTGATTTCCTGATATTCTTGAGAAGTGTGACCTGTATTACAGCCCGCTAGAGCTTTGTAGCAATAGCACATGTATGAAGCCACATAAACAATACCTCTTGTCTAATTTTTGATCGTTTATTACATCTTTTCATTTGGAGCCTCCGGTATATGGCAGACATGATTCCAGGCTCCGGAAGTTTAACATTGGCCAGAACCACAATTTAGCATCAAAAACTGTTCCTTTTGTTTATTTCGTTGGATTTTTGTTGTTGTTGTTTGTGTGTTTGTTTTTATAACCGGGATTGAACCCAGGGGTGCTTAACCACTGAGCCACATCCACAGCCCTTTTTAATATTTTATTTAGAGGTCTCACTAATTTGCTTAGGGCCTCGCTAAATTGCTGAAGCTGACCTTGAACTTGTGATACTTCTGCCTCAGCCTCCCTAGTCACGAGGAATACAGGCATGTTCCATCACACCTGACAAAGTTTCTGTTCTTTGGGCAACAGAAAATAAAAGAGCTAAGCAATATTGGTAGCTCGTGGCTCTCCTAGAGGTCTAAAGAAGGCTCAGCCTATACAGTCTAAGAAAATTCTGTTCAACAAGGTGGCATGTAAGTAAGGATGGAATCCAGGAAGTTCCAGCTGAGCCAAGGATTCCAGGCAGAGGATTCAGTAAGAGCCATGAACCTGAAATGGTGCTTTTCCTTGTGGGAAATAGGGAGCCATGGGAGGATTTTGTTAGGTGCAGGACAGGCTGAGTAAGCTGTCTTCAGGGCATGCCAAAAAAGTTAGCTGCAGGATGACCTGGTCACTCATACCCTCTGTCTGGTCCTTTATCACCTGTTTGTGTCAAGTCCAAACACTCAACCCCCTCTCAAGGCTGAACACTTAACCCCCCTTGTATGCTAACAAGGCAGCTTGCAAACCCAAGGACCCTATTAAATTTTGGCTATAAAAACTCCCTCCTGCTGGGCCCCTCTCTCTTGATCCCCCTCTCTCTTGCTCTCTTGCTCTTGCTCTCTCTCTCTCTCTCTCTCTCTCTCTCTCTCTCTCTCTCTCTTATTCTCTCTCTCTCATTATCTCTTTCCTTCTCTTACTCTCTTTTCTCCTTTGTCACACTGCTGCAATAAAGATCTCTTGGTTGCTCTGAGTGTTGTGGTCACTTTTCTTTCATTGGTGCTGAAACCCGGAAGAGGATTAAAACCCACTTTTGGGTCCCTCTTCCTTCGGAAGTGCCACTCACCAGACGGCCTGAACCTATTTTCTCCATCTCCAGAGCTATATCCACCACCAACCTTCGATTGGTAAGTTTCCCCTTCCTGGAGTCCTAAACCCAATGGTGGTGTCAGGAGGATTTGACCATTGATTGTCAGGCAAAACTCTTTGCCCACCTGCAGGGAGGAAAACATCCCACCACAGCCTTCAAGGCCATGGTGGCCCTCAGGGACTCCTTCTTTGGGCAGATTAGACTCCTGGGTTCAAAATTATTCCCTTCCCTTCCCAGCATAGGCTTTATAGGTCTCGTTCAAAGGACTGTGTAACCTCCAGGAACATAAGACAGAGAACTGAACATCACCCCACCCAGACCTTCAGGATCTCAGTGGCTCTCATAAAGTCCTCTCAACTTTAACTTTAAACTTTAAACTTTACTTTAAGCCGCTAGAGAGACACTTACCCTTCCCTTCCTCTCTCTTCCCCTGCCTCTCTCTTTCCCCTCTTTCCAGCTCTGGGAGTATCTAGCCTTCCAGGAGGGGTCCCGAAAAGCCGTGGTCTCCCACAGCTCCGGCTCCAGCCAGGATGAGAGCTTTGACTGTCAGGATTCTGTGACGACCAATCTCTGCAGCTGGAAACTGCCACTTAGGCACTCCTGATATTTTGGCTCTTGTGGGGATGCCCCTTTTGCCAATAAGTCAGTTTCCTCCTTCTCTCTTATACTATCTTTGCGTCTCCTTCCCTCTCCCCTATACTACACTTTTGTCCTCTTCCTTCCTCCTTATACTACGTTTGCGACATGGGTAATGTGTCCTCTCTGCCAGTCAACTCTCCCCTACAATGCCTCTTGGATAATCTCAAAACCCTCTCCTTGACACCAGACATCAAACCCCCCAAATTGATCAAATATAGCACCCAGGCCTGGCCCACTTATCCCTTAGACAACCAAAATAGATGGCCCCCTTTTGGGTCCCTGGATCCCTCCATTCTAAGGGATCTCTACAATTACTGTGAGCATTTGAAAAAACGGGTAAAACATCCCCTATGTCCAAGCTTTCCTCTTGCTTGTGCTCTCTGCATCTCTTACAAACCTCTACAAATTCTTCTAGCTTGCAAACCAACCTGCCCCCATCCACGGATCCCCAACTTTCTCCTCCTCCAGACTCATCCACTACTTTTGACCCTGTTAATGAACCTCCATCCTATCACCTGGCTCCAGTAGATCCTCACCCTCAATCTTCTGCTCCAGCCCCTCCACCGTCTCCCCCGCCTCAATTATTTGCTTTCTCCCCTCCAATTACTAGACCAAAAACCCAAACCACCACCGATTCTCAGACCATTGCCCCCTTGCTGAGGTAGCAGGTACTGAAGGAATCCCACCACCCACTCACTCCTCTCTTCTCCTGTCAGTGCCCACACAGGGTCCCACCAGGTCCTCTTACCAGCTAACCCAAAGCTCAAACAAGCTGAGGAGAGCCCTTGGACCCCTATCAGAGATCTGGTGAAAATGGCCTTTAAAGTTACTTTGTCATCACTGAAAACAGGTTACTAAGGATTAAAGTCCCTTACAGGCTTTTTGGAATATTCACTCCTGCCTTCCCCTCTGCTCTACCTGTTCTACTCTCAAGTTTCCCTTGCTAGAGAAAATCCCAAACCCCTTTCCCATAATTCTTTTACATCTCCTTCCTCATTCTCAGATCCACCAGAGCTGCTCTCAGCCCCGCCTTCCTGTTTTCCCCCTCCCTACCCAGGCCCACAGAAAAGTCTTAACTGATCTTCTCCAGAAATCTTCACCATGGATGATTTTAGGACTTTCAGCAAAAGAATCTCTATAAAAGAGTTTAATGTACATAAACTTCCTCTTTTCGTGTTGCCCTGTTTTACTTGGCTCCTGCATGAAAAAAAAAAAAAAAAATCAGCACTCCAGGTACTGAACACCCCCTTACTAGTTTTTTACAATAATATGTAAACAAGGCCTCTGGTCTTGAGCTAAGTCTTCACAGTGATGAATACATTTCTAAGATAAGAGAAGTTACCAACTAGGCTCCACAGTAACAGCTGGCAGGGAGAGAAAAGAAAGGGAAAAAGAAGCTCTCCCCTTTCCAGGTGTCCTTGAAGGGTGAACTTGCCCAGAACAGAGAAAAAAACTGATTTTAGTGAACTTCTGCAGACTGTGAACTTCTGAGCCCCTCCCTTTACATGCTGGGTGCAAAATTCTGAAACTACCTGAACTTGGGGTTCAGGGGATTAATTGATTATGGCAGAAACTGTGTCCTCTGAATCTGGCTGCAACCAAATAAGACTGTTTCTCTATCTTCACTGTTATCTTAGGTGCCTTGCCTTGTCTGTCCCTACAACAGTATAATTCTATACACTTAAACATGTTTTTATGAAATGGTAAACAGATGTGATTAATTGTGTGCTGCAAATAACAAAATATCTCTTATTAAAATGGTATAATTTGCCTAAATTCAGAAATTTACAAGGATTGTTTCAAAATGTGAATAAAGAAGGAGTTAACAGATAGGAAAGATAAATTAGAAGGTTCTAAGTATGGATTTAATAGAAGGAAAATGTGTTTCTGGATAAGAGAATATATATGATTAAGTAAGTAAATAAGAGGATTTAAGCAAGTGATAAGAAAGGTCTGTGTACGTTGGTTATATAGGTTTAAGTAAGTTATAAAGAAGATCTGTGTATGTTGGTTATATATGTAAGTTTTTTGAGCAAGCAATCTTGAAGAAATTAAGGATTATACAAATATGGTAAACAACAACTGTTATTTTGCAATATTGTAATATGTTATTTCTTTAAGAGCTAAACTTAAATCAAGCTGGTGTTCTCCAAAAGGTTGTATGGTAATTTTAGGCTTATAAAAATTACATATTGGAGATTTATTTATATCATTTAATGTTCTATAACTGGACCTGTTATCAATAAGATAAATATAAAGTTCTATATACTAGGTACAATTTAAATGTAATATATTGTGTTAGCTAATATTCATGTGACATCAAGCAACAATATATGTAAACTTTATAAAATGATATTTAAAAACAAAGATCAGATTCAATACTAGAACACTTTACCTAAGATTTATAAAGAGCCCTGCATTACCTGAGATAATGACTGCATTACCTGTCAGAATGACTCCAAAGTCGGTCAGACTTCAGCTAAAACCCAGTACTCTTAATTTAAGGTGAAATGAACTTTGCTAGATGTTTAAGGTCAATACTTAAAATTAAATTAAAATGGCCAAGAAAACCAATATTTGGCTCTGGCCCTCTGAGTCAGTCTGAATCCAGGGAACAGGGAACTTCTCTAAAGAGCTTTGCAACTCTGGGCCACATAACCTCCTGATCAGGGAGATTAATGAGACCACTGGAGAATGAAAAGCCAATCAATGCACTTACTGTGAGTAGGAGAGTCCTGGGAGACAGGAGACATCCCTGATGCTTCCAAGGGAAGCCACATGGTCAAGCAAGACCTAGACCCATCCTAGCGCAAATGGCACTAGCAGAACTAAGAAGCTGCTCTCAAGTTCCCCCACAAGTGACCCCTATGAGAACTCAGCTGACTCTTAAGAATAGATAGAAACAAAGTTAATTTTGACCAGCTTGATCTTAAACATCTACCAAAAACAGTTATGCCAAAACACAGTCATTCCTGGGGGTAATGAAAGACAAGAATAGCTAGAAAAGAGGAAACAGCAACTAGGCCAACAGGCTCCATGGGGAATGTTCAGTCAAGTATGGCCTTGGCTCCTCCCCCTCACAGGATCTCTATTAGTCCTCTTTATGTTTCTCCTAATAGGACAATGTATATTAAATTGCTTATAGAAGTTCCTGCAAGATCAAATGCACAAATTCACCAACAAGTTGGTCAATCAACAACTTCTTTAAGACTATGAGCCCCTGATGCCGAAGAAGACCTACGACTCATGACCAACTCCTCCAGCTCCAGAGACTGCCCCCACCTAAAACCCTCCCTAACCCCTTTTCCAGATTTTACAATCCTTCTTTCACTTCCTAGGAATGAGAACTACTTTCCAGCAGATCCAGTCTGCTTATTCTGCCTTCTCTACAGTATCCCCACAAGGAAGCATCAAACCTAAACTTCCCACACATCAGATGAGAGGCCACCAACCAGGCAAAGACTGGTAGATCAACTTCACTCACATGCCTAGGCACAAAAATCTTCACTACCTATTTACTTTGGTTGATACTTTTTCAGGTTGAATAGAAGCCTTCCCTATCTCAAGGGAAATTGCTGACATCATTGCCTCCATCCTCATTGAGGAGATCATTCCCAGGTTCAGACTTCCCACCTCCATCCAGTCAGACAACGGTCCAGCCCTCACTCCTCAGGTTTTTCAACTAGTCTCCAAAGGCCTCAACATCACTTGGAGGCTCCAAATCCCCCACCAACCTCAATCCTCAGTTTTTATCTCAAACCACAGATACTGCTTCTACATCCAAGCGAAATGACACCACCCACTCTCAGTTTATGTGTCAAGGTGATTGCCCTTCCACTGGCTGCAATGGGGCTGTCACCCTTAACATTACTGGATTCAACCAAGCCACCACCAATACTTCCTAGAGTCCCTGCTACAGGACCTGTGGCTGATACCAAGAATCTCCTCTATCCAGGACTGGTTTGATGCCATCGAGGACTTGTGGCTTCAAGGAAGTTTTATGGACTTTACCCCTACAAAAGTAGTTGTTTATAGCCAATGAGTGTTATTTCTGGCTGCCCTGGTGTTCTCAGACCTGTCCCACGAACATTCCTCTACTTCCCCTTCTAGGTCCAACGCCGCCCACCATTAAGCAGGAAGTAGCCGGAGGACTTTACGCTGTCCCCCATGTCACTTAGAAAAACAAAAAGGGAGGAATTTTAGGTGCCGGACAGGCATGCCAAATAAAGTTAGCTGCAGGATGACCTGGCCACTCATACCCTCTGTCCTTTATCATCTGTTTGCGTCAAGTCCAAACACTCAACCCCTGCTCAAGGCCGAACACTTAAACCCCCTTGTGTGCTAACAAGGCAGCTTGCAAACCTAGAGACCCTATTAGATTTAGGCTATAAAAACTCCCTCCTGCCAGGCCCCTCTCTCTTGATTCCCCTCTCTCTTGCTCTCTCTTGCTCTCTTGCTCTCTTGCTCTCAGTCTCCCTCTCTTGCTCTATTGCTCTGTCTCACTCTTGCGCTCTCTCTCTCTCTCTCTCTCGTTCTCTCTCTCATTCTCTCTTTCCTTCTCTTTATCTCTTTTCTCCTTTGTTGCACTGCTACAATAAAGATCTCTTGGTTGCTCTGAGTATTGCGGTCACTTTTCTTTCAGATTTGAGCTGAGGAACATCTCCTTATAGACCTTATCTGCTGCACTCCAGCTGCTGTGCTTAGGACAGACTGGAGAGCAAAGGCCAATCAAAGCAGGCAGGTAGGAAGCCGGTACAATCCTCCAGGTGGGAGGAGGGTGGGCAACCTGGGCCTGGGCTCCACAGTGGAGGCCATGGAAGCCTTGGGCTCTCGGCATTGGAAGGTGAAGCTGATAAAATCTGTGGATGAGCACAGGCCTAGGTGTGAGCGGGATGGCACCATCCTGCTATAGTTTCATTAATTTTTTCCTGAGCAACAATAGAGGGGTCAGCTGCGTAGAGAAGGATAGGAAAAGGTCTTATTGCACTGAACTGTGATTATTTATGAACTCAGTGATCTTACATGAAAACCAGGGTCACAACCAAGAACTCCCTCACTGACCCAGGACATGGAAAAGTACAGAGAAGTAGGGTCTGTCACCCTAGTCACTGGTGTCCTGTGAATCCAGCATGTTCTCTGATGCCCCTAAACTGGCAACACCCATTCCATGTGTGACTCTAGAATCTATATCTGAACTTGAGAGAAAAGCCATTACTCTCAAAAGAAAAAATACAAGCCATTTACCCCTATTGTGACCTCTCCTGGGTCTCCTGCTTTCTCCAGTAAAAAATAACTTCTCATTTTCCTCCAGCTTCTTATCAGTAATGGCTCTTGTCTTATCCCATTACATATGAACACTCAAACCAGTTCAGAACACAATCCAATAAAATAACCTCTGCAGCTTCCTCTTCAGATAGAGACTATGATGAAAACATGACTAGTCTTCTACCATCCAGGTGAAGCCTCCTTATGGTGGCTGCCTGACCAATGCCACCTGAAAACACACCCAAGTATGCTATTAAGACACTGCCAATGTCCAGCACACAAATATGTCACATGCCCAGGGCCCTGCACATCTTAGATGACTAGCGTTGAGCAGCTGGGGTGCAATTTAGTGGCAGGTGGAAGCACAGTGTCCTGTTCTGACAAATCACTGGCAGCTTCCTAGCAGATGAGTGTAAAGTGTTCTGAGAAGGGGGACTTGGTCTCTCATAGTAGTGGTAGTAATGGGCAGGGAGAGGTCACTGTGTGGCCACTGAATGCATTGCCTTCTGAGATGGCCTGAGCAACAATTCATACAATGACATTTGAAAAATGTTGGCTGGGCCCCTTACAAGCCAGACCCTAATGCATCAAAGGAACAAAGAAGGAGCCTCTGATACCAGGATTGTGTGCTCTAGGGGAAGACAGACAATGAACAACCAAGACACACCTGAGTCTGTTTAATTCCCAAATGCCAAGATGAATACAGAGCCAAAGACTCCACAAAGTGTGTAGAAAAGAGGGGGCTTCTGCCAGGCCCCTGGGGACTCAGTGGTAATAATCTAAGATGTATATGAGCTGTGTGTGAGATCCTTGGTGGAAGCCAGAGAATTTAGACTAAGGAGTGGGGGCTCTCCTTTATGACCTAGGGTGTTCACAGGGAAGGTCCATGGTCCTGGTGGGCAGGGGATGTCAATCACATGGACAAGAGAACAAAAGCAGAGAGCAGGAGAAGGTCTCTGTGCTCCCATGGAAAGAAAGATCTTTGGATATTTTGGGAGTAGTCAAGAAGAAACTCTCAATGGTATCTTCTGCCTTTCATACCTAGATTCTACATGAGCTATTTTCACCCCCCTTTAACTTTCTTCCCATCATTTTTTTGAGTACAGGTGTTCATTAAATTCATTTAATTTTTAAAAAATTACTATAAAGATTCACAGAAAATATGCACAAAATGTCTAGGGAACTACCATATATCCTTCATTCTCTTTCCCCTCTTGCCTGACTGAAGTACAATATCAGCAAAAGAAAATTGACTGAAACAATTCAAAGCTTGTTCAAACTTCACAAGTTTTAACTAATATTTGTGTGTGATTTTCATACCCATGTGTACCCTTGCATTTAGTTCTTTGTAGTTTTACCAATGCAAACTGCATTTAACCACCATTGCAACTATGATACCCAGCTGTTCTATCACATAAGTTCATCCTGTGCTTCGTACTTTCATGGTACCCCTGACTCTGGCAGCCACTCATTTCTCTCCATCTCTATATTTGTGCTGTCTCAAGCTTATTCTATAAATGGAATCATATAGTGTTTAACACCTGGAGATTGGATTTTTTCATCTGCCTAATTCCCTTGAGATTTATTCAGCAGCTTAAGGACAATTGAGTTGTTTCTGGTTTGAGGCTATTAAGAATAATGTGTGCAGGTTTGTGTGTGAATATGGGCTTTAATTTCCCTGGAAACTGCCCAGGAATTCAGTTGCTGGGTTGGATGATGATTGCATGTTTTGTTTTATAAAATTTCTCCACATCCTTTTGAGAGTGATGGTCCCACTTTGCATTCCAAAATCCAGTGGATGTGTGATCCAGATCCCCTTCATCCTTTCTGGCATTGGATGTTAAAATATTTTTAAAATTTTAATCATTCTAATAAATGTTAAGTTGTATCTCACAGTGCATTTCATTTCCATTTCTATAATGGAAAATGATGCTGAGCATTTTTTCATATGTCTACATGCCATCTATATGCCCTGTTCAGTAAAAATACCCCTACTTTTTAAAACAGTACCACTAGGTCTTGGGTTCAGAGCCTTGGTTAGATCCCCTGGCAATCAGATAGCACTGTTTTTACTTCATTACATCATTTTATATTTACTTCTGTTTGTAGCAAATGATTCTGGGATACTTGAGTGAAATAACAGTAAGCTTCCTTTTAAAAGTAAATGTATACAGGGCAAATAAAACATGAGATAGTACTCAGGGAAACATGAAGTAATCAATAACAATGGAGGTGAATTACTATCAGGGTGAAATCATAAAATTGTGCCCGGATTGCCTGCTTAGGAGACTCTGCTGTAGGTCTCAGGGAGTCAAAGCCAGGGCAGAGCCTTCTGGTACCCTGCTGGGCCCCCAGGGGATTCTCACCACTTTGCCTGTCCTCAAAAGCCTCATAGGCAGTGTCAGCTTCTGCTCAGCTTGGGCAGGAGACCAGGGCCCGAATGATGGCAGGACATGGGGGTGTCTCTTTACCTGCTTCTTCTTCTCTGTTCATGCAGATGCTGAGCCACAGGGCACATCCTTAATCTCTCCTGCGTGGTTACTTGCTTTGACACAGTAGGATTCTGCTCAGGCCCCTCCATGCCAAGGGCAATCCCACCTGGCCTCCAGCCTCGATGATGGTCTTCTTCTTGTTTTTTAAACAGGGGCAATCCAGACCACCCTCTGAGGGTCATTGCTTTGTCCCTCAGGGTCTATACTAGGCAGCTCTGCTCATATGTGCCAACAGTTGGGCCTCAGGGGTGTTTGTGCTGTGGGCCCTGTAGGAACAGGGTTCCAAACTATCCTTTCTCTGCTCGTCACCATGATGGCTGTCTTCCTACTCTCTTCCTCCCATTCGCTCTCCTCCTCTGTTACCATCAACCTGCCTCTTGCTCACCTCCTCCAGCCATCTCCTCTTTTTCCTTCTTCCCTTTCCCTTCTCTATATCTCCTCTTCCCTTCTCCCTCCATTCCCTCATTCCTTGTCAGTTCAACATGGCCCCTGGGGACTGAAGTAACGTACCCAAGGGTGCACATGAGGAACCAAAGACCAGTGAGGTTCATGCTGACGTGGGCCCACCCAGTAAGCTAGCAGAGTGTGGCTCACTCAGCTGTTTCCTGGCAGTGACACCAAGGACCTGCATCTGAGGGTGTAGGTACTGGACTCCTCTCTGGCTGATATGTGAAAAAATGGGCCAGAGCATTGTCTTAACCACTTCAGGACAATAGGAAACAGAAAGAGACTCTGAGTAAGGAACCCTCCCTGGGGACTCAAGAGGAATAGTTTTGTGTCATTATAATGGAAGAGCCTTTCATAGGCATCTGGGCAGGGGACTGGTCAGGCCCCTCACCAAGAGCTGAGGGCAGCACTAGAGCTCTGACTGCTGTCTCTCTGCAGATGTGCTGCACGAGGGCTGTGCCTACAGAAAAGCCCCCTTCCCACTCCTTGAGCCAGAAAAGGAGCAGCAACCGCTGCTAAGTGCAGGAGCCTGCCTGCAAGGAGAGAGCCAAGACAGAGACTTGCCCTTCATTACCTCCTCCTCATCAAGTGTGCCCTGGCTGCTCCCCTATGGACCAGTCAGCATGTCTGGGGTGCCTGAGTCATGTTCCCCAAACAGCTGCTAGGGTCCTGCTAATCTGGCCATGGAGACGGGTATGGGAAGAGGAGCCTCCCAGCAGGTGATCAGGACAGGCTATTCGATGGCCTCACGTCCATGACCCTCACTTGAGTGCTCACTATGTGCCCCATACTGCAGCTGGTCTCTGCTCTCTGGACTTTGAGGTGGTTGGGGTCTTTCTTGATTTATTTCCCCTTTGTCTTTGTAGTCGCTTCTCCAGCTTTCCACAGAGGTCAGGGCTGCCCTGTTTCACATTTTATCAGTGCAAGTGGTGAATATTGCCTAATAAAGAAAACTTGTCAAATACAAGCAGCACCCCCTGGACAGTTGTTTCCCATGTAATGACCCTCCTGGGGCCGTTCAGCTACCTCCCTGGGACTCTAAGCTACTGGTGGACGCGTTTGTCTGCAGGGACGGTGGGAAGGGAAGCTGCTCCGCAGTGTCTGTCTTCTCTGCATTTCCTGTTACCCCCTTGACATAAGAACTGTGCTTTGAGCAGTGCTGATTTTTTATCAAATTTTTACCCAAGTGCTATCATATTTGAAGTATCTTTCTTCGTTTTCTTCAGGGAACAACAGGTAGCTGAGCTTTGAGAGTACACGCTGCTGAGATGGCATGTTATCAGAGGCCAAAGAAGAGAGTCTAAATAGCAGGCTCCGCGGACTGCAGAGACAGCTCACACCCTCCACAGACATGGAAAATCAATGTTGTTGAAGTTGAAGCAACAAACATTCCAGTTTTTCTCTGGCAGAAGTTTATCCCTGCTCTATGGTTTTAGAAGTGGGAACTGAGGGTCCTAGGGACAAAGAAAGGGAAATAAACAGACATTATCCTGAGAGTCACATTCAGAGTTTGGTCCCGGAACTCAGGTGGCAAAAGAGGAGCAAATCCAAAATGGAACCATCCATAAGCCTTGGGGAAGATGCTCTTGGGCTCTGGGAAATTCCTCTTACAGAACTTCACGGGAATACATGTAATCTGTAGGTGTGCATTTTTTTAAATCAAGATTTTTGGAATTATTGACCCTCAAAGATTGTTTTTAGTTAGATAAAATGCAATTTCAGTTTCATTAATCTGCTGCCAAGAGTGGGGGGAGCAAAGGCTGTTGGCCAAGATGGTGGACTTCAAACTAATCTTAGTCATACCAAGTAGCCACTGATAGATACTTCAGTGGTATCAGCTGCCAATATGATATGCCTGCATTATGAGTTGCATGGCAAGCAGTTGGCCACAGGACTGCAGAGGCTGGATAGCCACATCCAAAACTCACTGGACAGCCTTCAGAGTGGAGGCTATAAGCTCAGGCAGGAGGTGTTGCTGTAAAACATGGGGCATTTCTTCTTTTTCAGGTAAATTTCAGCTTGGATCTTAAACTCTACCTTTGATTGGATTAAGCTCGCTTGGTTGTTGGCGGTTTTTTTAACTTCAGTTTAGCTGGGTTCAGAGTCTATCTGTCACACCTGTGGAATCCCTTCCCAGAAGCTCCTAGCTTAGTGTTTGGTTCAATAACTGGAGACTGCATTTTGGCCAGGATAATGCAGGACACCATTTTGAGCTTCCATCCTTTGTTATTAAATGAACACTGAAGCAGTAATCTCTTAAGAGGGTGTTGTAAGGATTACGAGATCATGATAAGAGTATTGATCATCTGCCAAGATGCTCACCAAAAGACAGACACTGAATGCATTACAGTGGGCTGCCAGTAGGCTGTGGACAGTAACCCAAGGTGAGCATCCGAGGGCCAGGCACAAATTACCTAGCACAGGGCACAACACACAATGAAGGGTTTATAAAACGTTCATTAGGTGTTATTTAAGGTTTTTATAATACCATGATATATAAGTGGTTTATGCCTTCAATTGGTTAAATGCTTGTTTTAATCCTTCCTTTTGATCTGATGTCCAGGAGCAGAGATCAGGTTTAGTTTACTCCTGGTATCTGTGCTGCCAGGCATTGGCAAGGGCACACTTTCCCAATGACTAAAGTGTGGAGCAGGAGGGAAGGGGTGCTGCTGTGCTTTGCTGAATCTCCATGTTGCTGACGCATGCCAAGGGACGCCATGATGCATTCCTGCCCGGGACCAAGGAGTTGGGCAGCTCAGGTACAAAAGGGCAAGACAGGCAGACCCTCTCTTCTGGGACCCCAGCTTTGACCCTCTGCAGGATTTGGCTTGAAAAACTATGAATACTCAGTCAGCTTGGCAGTGTGATTTTTCTCTTTTAGTTTGGGAGAGTCCATTCAACTAGGTGATGAAGATTTTAATTTTAGAAATTAGATTGACATGAGTTCAAATATCCACATCCTTGGTCAACCCCCCTGGATCATTTCAATTTCTTTCCTTATTTTTGCTTTCAAGTACATACATACATACACACACACACACACACACACACACACACACACACACATATACACACATAAATGTAGAAACATAAATATACATACACCTATGTATTACATATTTATAGCTAATATAAATGTAATACATCTAAAACATGTTTTATATATATACATATATGTATATATATTTCATATATAATATATATTGTGTGTATGTTTGTGTGTGGTACCAGGAATTGAACCCAGGAGTTTAACTGCGGAGCCACATCCCTAGTCCTTTTTTTAATAATTTCTCTAGATACATATTTTTGCTGTGTTGCTGAGGCTGGCTTTAAACTCATTATCCTCCTGCCTCAGACTCCTGAGCTTCTGGGATTACAGGTGTGCACTACCACACCCCCCAACTTATTTGTTATTTATTCAACAAAAATATATAAAGACTGTCTCAAAAATAAGTACAAAGCTAAGGCTCAGTGTTCTATTTATCTGTTGATAAGCAGAGAATATTGAAGAGTTAGAAGAGTTTTCTCCTTATATCAAAAGCAGGTAGTGACTAGAATTTCTTAGAGGCTCTAGAAAAGAGAGACAAGGTACAGATACTACAGGGGAATTCAGAAGATAGATACAGCTACAAAGAAATATATAAGAAAAAAATGCTTGGGCCAGTTTCAATTTGACATTTTGCAAGCTGAACTTCTTCCCCCTTGAGAGTTCACTTGGAAAAAGTTGATGCAGGGTCTTGGGAAGCCTTTGAGGAGAGAAAGTGATATTTCTCCATTTCTGTAATTTTTATTTTTCAGTCTGTCACAGCACTTTGGCACATATCATATCATGGTTATTACAAAGAAACAACAACAAAATAATCAACTAATTGGGGCTGATGTAGCTCATGGTAGAGCTTATCAGATGTGAGGGCCCTGGGTTTCATTCCTGCACCACCAAAAAAAAAAAAAAAAAAGAGAGAGAGAATATAAAATATCAACTAATTTAAGCCAAACATATGGCTTCTGAAGGCCACTACCCTATAAAGTCACCAGTGATTTTCATTAAAACAAGAGATTTATGAAAGACCCTTTTCAAAAGCTTTATTAATCCTTAGAGATGCTGACCTGGAATGATCTGTTTACTGGAAGATTCTTTTTCCTAAAGACACACTATGAACAACCTTGACATCTATGAACTTGAAGGACAGGCTTGGACCAAAGAGATCTGATGTTCTAAGGCATTCAAGGGTTAGAAAGACCAGGTCTGCTCAGGGGCTGAGGACACTGCAGGCTCATGTCCCTGCCTCTCCTCTGACCAGGTCCCAATGTGTGGCTGCCCTATGCACTCCTCACTCTTTCCATGAGGGCAGGTCCCTCCCCAGCAAGGCCCTCCCAGCCCCGCAGACTCCCTTCCCTGCTGCATTATTCATGCTCATCACCCATTTGTGGGAGTTACTAAAACACTGGTGTCCAGTCCCACAGCTGAATGGCTTTGGGTGACAATGGTCTTATATGTGATGACCTCACTTAAAACTGCTTAAAGATGGTGCCAAAGTCGAGGTTCACAGGTTGACCTGACCCTCAATGAAAAGACTAGACACGGACTCTGTTTCCAGAGCTGAGGATGTTGGCCTCTATTTCAAATCCTGAGGCTGCACAAGTTGAGTGGATCTTTTCAATAGCTGCGGTGTAGTTGTCATGGTTTTAAAGTCACCTACGATGACTATACACCAACTCTGCACGCAGGCCACATTTGTGGCAGTGCCAGCTCCTTCCAGTCAAGGTGGGTCTCCAGAGGCATGGGAGCCTCCTCAGTTCCTTTGACACACCCCCAGTTGGTGGGTCACGGAGCTCAGTCCATTGGAATACACTTTTTCAAACACCTACCTTTTCAAGCACACCACCTCCAAAGTGAGCTTTCTTTATTCTTAGTTTCTTTGAACATCTTCATGGGAAGAAAGAAAAATGCAATTTGCAGGGTGTGATGATCCTTGGAAAGTCTCCTTCTGACTATAGGATGAGTTCCAGCTTTGATGGGATTAGTAGCTGTGTTGTTTGCTGGTGAAACAGTTTCCAGAACATCTGAAGTCAATCAAGCATTGTCAGCATAGGGCTGAATTTTCTCACTCTTGGAGATAAATAAATAAAACACCATTGCTGCTGGGGCAGAAAGTGAAGGCCAACGTGCCTCTGCAGTAATTAAGTTCTCAGACTTCAGTACAACCAGACCAGGAGCTAATTAGGTACAGCAAGGGCTCAAAGGAGCATTAGCATTCCAAAGCTGTCCCAGCACCAGAGCCAGGAAGCTTCTTGTTTCCAGCCTGGTCTGTGGAGGGTGAGGTAAGGCAGGGTGTCTTTTAATGAACATTCTGTGAAAAGAAGGATAAAGTCACCTGCAGCCAGCTGGTCAGGAAACTAACCTGAAGTCACATCTGGGTGAAATCTTCTGCTTGGATACAGCAGCTGTGCCTGGGCAGCCAGGGAAGAGCCCTCCTGTGGAGCTGCCTTACTGGTTGATGTGTGGCAGTGATGCCTGGCCAGGTGTCTGGCTCACACCCTAGCTCCCCAGAGGAAATGTCCAGCCCAGGATCTGAAGGGTCACAATGGATTTAGGCAAAGCTGGACCAGAAGGGCCTCCAGGACTTAGTTGCTCTAATCTCTTGCTTTCTGCAGCATCTCCTTCTTTCTCCAGATGGATTTTTTTTCCCTGTGTCCCCCACATGCATCTCCATGACTTTTATCATTGCAACTTTAAGGCCCTGTGTCCACCTCCAGGGTTGTTCAGGATTAACTTATCCTGAACAGGAAACATGCCACAACAGGGGACTTCAGGTCTTCTGAGAAAAGCCAAAGAGCTCTCTCCAGGGCCCAGGGAGGCTACCTGGAGAAGAGCCAGGCTACCCTTTGCACTGGGAGTCAGCAGGCAGAGCCTATCAGCACATGTCTTCCCAATGTCCCCTCTTGTGTGCACAACTCCAGGCATTGAAAGTGGACATGAAAACCTTGCAAGAGTTTTGTAGCCTGGTTGGGGAGAAAATTTCAAGACATCAAACATTTAATGTGCATCTGACTCCTGTGGGAGTCAGACCCAGACCTGCAGGAACTAAATACAAGTGACAGACAAGGATGAGCCGCACACAGCAGTTGATGTTCAGCTGAAACATGGCACCATGCATATAAAAATACAGCTTCTGTGCTCTAGGAAGGGACAGCCAGGCCACCTCTGGATACACACAAGGTCCAACACGTCTGTGGTTTGCAAGCAGTATGTCAGTCCGTGGTCAGAGTAGGCTCCAAAGTTCATGGGATAAAATGAAAATGCAGTTCCCTTTCTTCAACGAGCCTGGAAAACACTTGTCAAAGGTTCTAAGTTATACAGTGTTTTTCTTGCTTCCACAGGTTCTCCTCTCTTGACTTGGCATGATGTTTTAAATTTGCTATTTAATGTTATTAAAGAATATTGAAATTTGAATTATTCATATAAATTTTACTATTTATGTTCACTTTGCACAGAGACAGTCTCAAAGACAGACAACAATGTGACGTACACACAGAACCTCTGAAATTAAGCAATTGGGATTTCATTTGCACATCTACATTTGCATTTTCTTGTTACTAGAATAATGGAGGCGTTACATAAAACGACTCCAATCAGTCCTGTTTCATTGCTTTGTGAACACATTCTCTATCTTTGTCTTGCTAGGGAAATAAGAGGATCCCCTGTTTGCCCTGCCTTTCCCTTCCCTTCCCCTCCTGCTGACACCCTGCCTTGGGAACAGGTTGGGCTGCTGGAGCCACTAAGTGAGCTTGAGGCGGGGTAGGAGGGGCAGCCAGGCCACGATGCCAGTGGGTCAAGGGCCCAGGCTGCGCTGTCCTCTGGTCCTTCTGCAGTGGTCCCAATAGGCTCATTCTCTCATTTAGGTGACTTTCGGTGTTGTTATAGCAAAGGCATCCTGGCACTCATGATGTACCTGGTTTTGTGGTTGATAAGAATGTGTGGAGTGGAGGGCGAGGGAAGGACACACAGGGCACTTTTAATGGGCAGTAGGCCATGGGTTAAGGCCTTGGGAGCACATCTGCCCTTTGTCCCTACAGTGGGCCCTTTCTCAACATGGCTTAGAATAATGTTTCAGAGGGAGCAGCTGGTGGTGCTGTGGGCTTGGAAGGAAGTGTGCAGAACATCCAGAAATGTTTGAAGCACCTCCTGCACAGATGTGGCATTTAAACAGAATTCTCAAGCAAGCTATTGCTTAATTTTTACTTCATTCAGTTATGTAGCCACCTATATTTCCTTTTTTCTTTCTTTTTTTTTTTTTTTTTGGTACCAGGGATTGAACTCAGGGGTACTTAACCATGGAGCCACATCTCCAGCCCCTTTTTTTTGTATTTTATTTAGAGACAGGATCTAGCTAAGTTACTTAAGTCCTTGATAAGTTGCTAAAGCTGGCCTGGAACTTGAGATGCTCCTGACTCAGCCTCATGAGCTGCTGGAATTTCAGTCGTGCACCACTGCGCCTGGGCTATTTTCCTTGTAACTGGAGATGTGGCCTGTGTGCTCGCTGGCTGGCTCCCAGACAACGCTTCCTTCCTCACATTTTGTTCCTGCTGAGTAGATTAACTTCAGTATTAAGTGTTTAGTTCTGGTTTTCCTTCCATTTTGGCTACCTCCAGTAAGAAGTAGCATTCCTCAGTGAAATCCCTGGACACAGCATCTTGAAGCTGCACAACCCTGGCTTCCTGTCACTCAGTGGTGTCACCACGGGCTTGCCTCCTCCCCTTGGGCTTGCCTCACTTGGGGGCTTCCAGCAATCATGAGCTTGTCTCTGACCTCCCACCCTTTCCAACACTGTCCTTGGAGAAAAGTTTATTTTGTGCTCATGAAAAGACAAACTAGAGTCCTGTTTCAGGGTCGGCACAGAGTATAAACACTGGCCATGTTTGGAGTTAGACAGCTTCCTGTCCCCTTCTTCTGAGCTCCTGCAGAACCTACGATGAAAGCAACAGGTATTTCTTCAGTTTCACCGGCCAGAAATGCAACTCAAGAGGAATGAAGGGAAGTGATGGGGCATCAGCTCATGTCACCAAATGGTCCAGACTGAGGCCCAGCTGGTTCTCAGGTTCAAGAACAGGTACTCTGACTGTCCCCAACATGGGCTCTGCATCCCCTTGGTTAGGATGGCCATCACCTTTGCTGGGGCCCAGGCCCCAGGCTGAGCACCCCAGGTTGAAAGGGACTTCTGACTCCTGGGAGTTTCAGCACCAGGCCTAGGTCTGGTCTGATAGGAGGATTCAGGGCCTATGCTTAACTCTAAAGCAAGCGCTTTGCACAGGGGCATGGGTGGTGCTTGGATGATCTGACCCCCGCCTCCTGGACCCAGAAGACCCAAACAGTGCAGGCTGAGTTGGGAAGCTGAGCTTCCCAGAAAAAAAAATTAGAGTGATTTTACTCAAAGAAGCAGAGATTAGTGGACAGTCAAACAATTTCTATTCCATCACCCCTGTGCTCTTAAACCTGCTGAACTGGATGGCAGGAAGAGCAGGTGAGCGGATCACAGCTGCTATCTCTGCATGATTACAGTCACCAGTCACTGCTCCAAGGAGCTCCCTTTCCAAAGGCCATTTAAAGTTCTATAATTCTGGAGGGTGGGATGGATGATGTCATTATGCCCATTTTATAGATGAGGAAATTGAGTGACAGAAGGTTAAGTTGACTGGGCTAGGATTTCCCAGGTGATGGACAGAGCTGGAATCAGGACCCAGACCTGAGGTTCTGCTGTCCCTGCACATAACTGCTGCTTTGATCTGCCTCTGATACAGAGACCCAAGGTTCTCCTCCTGGCTCCCGACTGTGACCTTCAGCAGTCAATTCAACTCTGAGCACCTTGGCTTCTTTCTGTTACAAGAAAAGCTAAGCTTAGGCCACCTACCAAGCCCTGCTGCTATATAAATATGAAATAATTTCATTATTCATCAGCAAGCCAGTCAAATTATGTTTGTGTTTTCGGTCTCTTTAAGCAAAATGAAACACCATGGTGGGTAATGCATTTCGTACATGTGGCAATTTATAGATGCAAATAATGAAACAGAAACACATAATTATTATCCTTGTTTCTCCTAGGAACACTTTTCTGGGCTCCCCAGTGTCTCTGCACTAAGTGAGGGCATTTTCCTGGTGCTCTGAGAGTGGAATGGTGAGCCAGCACAGCTTAGCTCTGTTCAGTTCTTTGCTGGATTTTGTAGGCCACTATTATAGTTTAAGGTTGTCAAATTTCCCCTTTGTGACCATTGTTGGTTGCAAAGGGTTGTTTGGATGCTCACAGGTGAGCCTGCCTACCTCTTCTCTGTTGGTACCTCCCTGCCCCCTCTGAGCTCAGCTGACCTCTGTGGAGCTTGGTGCCCCTCTGCCTCCATCTGGAAGGGCCTATTCTTTCCCTGGAAGATTTTTAAGGTTCAATGCCCAGCTTTAGAGGACAGAGCCGGGTGCATTTAAAGATGTGTGTGGAAACCAGAGTTCTATGATTGAAGAACTCCTCTTCCAGTTGATGATGAGCTCAGTGGTGACCTTATCCCTTGCTAAATATGGCTGAGGGATGTACAGAGAGCCCTAGAGGGGTGTCAGCCCATGAGCCACCTGTACACATTTATATTTGCACTCTGCTCAGTTCTGAGAAGGCTGAAACCTGCTTCATCCTCCTGCTCCCCAGGAGTCCCCAGAGGCATTTTATTTGCTCCCTATTGGTTGGTTACATGGTAATAGAGGTTGTATTGTTTGAATCCCAGCCCTGCCCCTGTCCACAACACGGCTTCCCGCTGCTTCTTCTCTAATTCTGCACCCATGTTTTCTTCTCACCATCGGATTACAACACTTTTTCCCCCATTTCTGTTCATGTTGCTGATGGTGCATTTCCAACCACCTGTACAATGGAGGCTGTGTGTGGGTAAATAAGGACAAAGATGCCCTGTAAGACTCAGCCCAGCGCCACTCACTCCCAGTCACTGGGGAAAGTTGCTTAACACTTCTAAGACTTGCTTCTTAATCTTTTCAAAGTACTTCCTTTGGAGGGTGTTTGAGTACCACAGTGAGAAGTACAGAGTTTCCTAAGCTCCTTCTCAGGGCCTCCCTTTGCAGCAGCCAGGAGGGATTGCTAAGTGCAAGCCATGGCACAGCGACCATTAGAGATGAGCAAGCTCCCCCCACTCCCATTTCCTGCACCAGGCCAAGGCTCCGGCCAGTGCCCCATGAGCATATTCTGATATTAAGCAAGAAAATGGGCCTAATTTGCACACCTCCAGAGTCTGTATTTTCCTATTCGTGAGCTAAATCAACCATTTCTTATTTGATACATTAAGGAATCCTTTAATGGACCTCAAGGGATTTTTCAATCAGGTGTGGTATTTGTGGGCAGGGCCACAAATCATGGGGTATGTCCCTTTCAAGATGGGTGCTGAAGCACTGGGTGGAATGTTCGTGGCCTACTAATGTCTAGAGTGAGCTGGGATTGCTGGCTTGGAGAGGAACACTTCTGCCTGGAACCAGAGTGCAGTCACCAAGAACAGCACGGCCTTTCCCATCATGCTAAAGAGGAGGGCACAGAGAAACAGAACATCCCCAGGGACAGAAACAAAGACAGGACAGAAACATTTACAGAGACGGATCCCTGCCCAGGCGGTGCGCCTCAAGTGAGCTTGAGGAGGAGGCTCCTTCTGTCTGCTTGGCTCTGGATTCCTTAACCAGGGGCCTGCACCAATCAGTTGGACTTTAGGGACCCATGTCTGGTGAAGAGCTCAGAGAAAGCAGCACAGAAAAGCAGGCCACTGTGTGCCAAGCCGAGGTCGTTCCTTGACGTTCAGTGAAGAGCCAACCCACACACACAAGCCCATGGAGGTCTCTTCGCCTCACTGTTACTGGGTTTAATGTCAAAGCTAGGCCTATGACATTGACCACATGGAGCAGAACCAAGAAAGGAAGCATTGTCCACGTCCACTCCAGTGAAGACAGTGTGCAAGTGACAGTCAGGACTCCTGACATCAACCTTCCCCTTTGCAGGATGAGTTTTGGGGAGGTGCACAGTTCACCTGGTGAGGGCCTCTCCGGGTGGGTGCAGCCTTCCATGCCAGGCATGGCCCTAAGGAATCTGATATAAATGTGCCAGTTAGGATCCTTGTTGTAAGTAAGGAGTGAGGGGCTCAGGGCTCCTCAGCCTGCCATTTGAGAACGATGATTCTTGGTGTGTGCAGAGGCCCACCCTGTGCTTGGTGGCCAGCTGCCAGCATGCCAGCCTCTGCCTGCTGATACCAGTGGCAACACTCCCCTGAGCTGAGACCACCAAAACTGCCTCCAGATGTTGCTGAATGTCTCCCAGAAGGAAAACTGTCCTCAGATGAGAATAATGTAGAGAAGAGGTGGGGAGGGAACTGGTGAGCAAGGTCACAGGTTGGGCTTTGGGGGTGACAGGACCAGACATGAGACAGACTGTGCCCTTCACTTCTGTTCCTCTCCAGGAAGCCTCCCCAAGCTGCCACGAGCACCTCGAGGCTCTTTCCTGTAACTCTGGACAGAAAGGAGCAGGATGGTCCCCTCCAAGTTCAGATCACACACTCAGAGGGAGGGTGTGGTCAGCCATTGCCAGGGCCTGTACAGCTGCCTGTGTGGGAGGGTTCTGGGGGCTCTGATTGGCTAACACTGCCCATGGGCCAAGGAGGAAGTACAAGGGCTTCCTTCCTCCTGTCATCCATTCATTTCCTCACCTGTCAGTCACACACCTGGTGTCTTTCACCAGGCTGACTGTCCAGGATGTATAGATGAATGATGCCTTTTCTTCTGCTCTGAAAGTCTTACAGTGCAGTTTACTAAATGCACAGGTAAAATTGGGACAAAGTGCTATTTTAGCTCATCAAATGGTTACAAGAAACTATCTTGGTGATTTGGAAAAAGAGTGAAAGGGTCTCAAAATAGGAAATGAGAGCCTGTAGAGGGCCTCTGACCCGAAAATCATGGAGAAAGCATTTCATCACAGTGGCAGCGCCTTAGCTATTTGCAGAATGCCCAGTGCACTTGGGGGAGAGGGTAGATATCACTGTAGGGTGAGCGTCAGGCCAAGAGATGGAGGAGCAGGCTGAGGGAGAAGGCAGGGGCCCCTTCTGCAGAGAAAACACAGAAGTGAAAATCCTCACTATATTGTCGCCTGTTATATAGCAATGGCTCCAGTTTTCAATCTAAAGTGGGGTGCAGAAGATCCAAGACAAAAATAATTTAACAATGAACAATGAAACAAATGAGAAAAATGAAATATAGGCAGCAGACAAGGGGCACGTATTGTAATAGCTAATGCCAGCAATACAAGAACAGAGACAGTAAATGGCAGTAAAATTCTGGTGAAAAGGGGAAAATGTGAATTTGAATATTGAACAGATGAAAAAATAAACCTATAGCTGGAGTGTCATAGATTTTAAGTATGTCCAGAGAGAAGGAAGCAGGGGAATGCTGGGAAGGGCCTTTGAATGGTGCCCCCGAGCACCACGCTGGAAGTGGGGAGAAGTGGGGTCAGGGACACCACTCCAGAGAGGGGGAAACGCCCTGAGTTTCATCCTCAAATTGGATTTATTTTGGGAAATAGTGCATAAGATGTGAAATTGCTGTGATAATTGTCTTTATTCCTCCTAAAGTGCACTGTATGTACTGAGTAGTTGATCTCCAGATAATGAATTAAAAGAGAGGCCTGAGTTCCCTGGCAAGGTCACTTCCGTGCGTGACCAGCTAGAAGACACCTAGCAGATAGGAGGCTTCCTGTGAACTATGGTTTGACATTTGAGTTTTGATTTTGCAATGGTGGAGAAGGGATGTGCCTTTGCATCTTCAGTTTTGATCTTTCCTGGTGCTAGACAGATGCCGTATGACCCATACCCTCCCTTTATGATGAATGGCGGCTGCCACCCAGCCACACAGTCCAAGGTTGAACCACAGTGTCACTGAGCTATGATCTTCGGTAAGTGAGATATATTAAATTCATTTTCAACTGAGGATATTTTCAATTTGTGATGTTTTTATTAGGAAACAACCCCCATTATAGGTTGGGGAGTATCTCTACATGTTCAACCACAAAAGCACAACCAATCCATGGGCCCCTGTAAATATATCGGTGCTTAAAATGACACTTAAACCATGATCGCACCTTAATTAGTTGCCCCCAGATGTGTCCTTTTTCAAAATGCTCAGTGTTTCCCCAAGTTGAAGCATTACTAAATGACAGAGATGCTCCAGGACTGACGTGGATCTTGTACCCATCAGTGCTAATAGGTGCAAGTTATGAAGCAGTTAACTGGCACAGTTGCTTAAGCAAGAAAAGTGACTTGTTTACATTACATAATGAGAGTGTCTAGAGTAAGATTACTCTTGAGTGTTATCTGACCAAAATTACAGAACCAGGCTGGGCTTGGTGATGTACTCCAGTAATCCCAGTGGCTAGGGAGGCTGAGGCAGGAGGAGCATGAGTTCAAAGCTCAGCAACTTAGCGAGACCTTGTTTCTAAATAAAATATAAAAAAGGGCTGGGGATGCGGCTTAGTGGTTAAGCGTCCTGGGTTCAATAGCCAATGACAGCCCCCTCCCCTAAAAACGAAAAGAAATTACAGAACTGATTTCACAAGCTTCTTCCCACAGACCCACCTAATCTCGTCCACTGACCATAGCCCTGGAGAACCTAGAGTACCCAGGCACCTGCAGAGGGGGCTGTGAAGGGAGCTGGTCTCCTCATATTTCATTGGCTGAAATTGAATCAGCTGATTATTGCTGAATCAATCAGAGCTGATAGGAGGATGCAGTGTGCTGGTTGACCAGTCAAGGCCTGCCTCTGCTTATGTCCTTCAGACTTGAGCTTCCTGGGGAGAACTTGGTTCCCCAAGGTGGTGGTCTCTGGATGGTGCCAATCTATACATGGTTACCAGTGTGTTTCAGTCTCGCTGCTGACAGCCTACAAATAATCCCTGATTCTCTTCAGAGAGCTCTCTGAGGGCTAGGAGCCACAATGCAGGGCCCCCAGAAGTGTCTTAGAAATGTTAGGCCCTCAGAGGTATCACAGATGGCATGCACGGCAAAGAGAGTAGATATGATAGATCAGGTGCCTGAGGTTCGTGGACCACCAAGAAAATGTACATGACATTATGTCAAACATGTCAGAGTCCTCTAATGTGGATATTTTCCTTTCATTTAAACTTTGATTATCACTGTGGCATGTGAGAGATGTTATGAAGTGAAGCATATGTGACCTCAGCCCCAGGAAGCCAGAAGATGGCCACCAACTCATTCTGCGCTCCCTGCAAAGGTGTTGAATAAAACCCTGCTGGCTCAGTAGATTGGCACACAGAATCCTCAGGCTCAGAAGTCTAAACAAGACTTAAATCCAGTTTCCAAAGAAATCTCTACCTTTGTATATTGTGCGGACTATTCTGAACTCTTGAATGGTAACCAGACCTCCCACCTGTTAGTCATTTAATTGAACCTGGGACTCTTTTGTTATAGGCAGGGTTTGCAATCTACTTTGACAAGCTTATCTGGGGGATGGTTGGAAAGGCTGTCTATATATTAAAGATGCTTATTGTAATATTGCATCATGTCCCACTGTGAAAGTCAGACAACCAGTTCAATGTGGGAAGGACAAAGGAAGCATCTGCAGCCTATGATGGTTAAAATAATCTGCTACATATTGAGAGTCGCCTGCTTCTATTTAGGGCAGATCATTCTGTCTCCGACTACAGTCACAACGCTGAGAGGAGGACTTGCTGGTTCTCTGCAGCTTCTGCTTAGCCATAGTTCCTCGTCCATGAAGACTTTCCCCAACATCTTCAAATGAGAGCCAGAGATCATCCACAGGAGGTTTCAAGAGAGCCATTTCAACAGGGCATAAAGCTTTCCAGAAAAAAGAATCCCTAAGGCTGTGTTCCCTGAACATGGTTTATGCAACATTGGTGGTTGAAAAATGACAGTCAGATTGGGATTTGAAAACCTTCAGGACCAGCTAGGAACTTTGGACTTGAACTACAGCAGCCAGACATGCCTATCCAGGTCTGTCGTACCTGTCCAAGGAGAACATCAGTAATCATTCCCAGCACACCGCTTGCCTGACCCCAGATTCCTTCTCCAGGAAGGCAGAGCTTGCTCATCGACAGCTGTGATAAAGCAGGCACTTGTTTATGTTCGAGTTCTTCAAGAGCCAGGAAGAACACAATGTCCACAAGGCACCAATTTATGAGTTTCTAAGGTGGTTCGACACATTGGAAAAAACAACAAAACGAACAAAATAGAACCCACCTCAGTTTCTCCCTCCTGGCATTGGAATTCCACTCTCAAGGAAACTAATATGCCACAGGCCAAGCAATGGCATCTCAGGCCAGATGCAGTGCTGAGACTCACCTTCCTTCAACAGCGCCACGTCCTGAAGTTCCCTGTTGGCGTGTTGTGCTGAGAATGGAGAGATTTTATGCACAACCTGAACTCACTGTTTATCTTGAATTCAGCTGGGTGGGAGACGAGATCGACATTCACAGGTGGACAGGGTCTTTTCTGTTTGAGAAGCAGTTTCATCCTTCCAGTGAAATAGGCTCATTCCAGTTTGCTTTGTCCTCAACCTGCCCAGCATTATCATGCACCATGAGTGATGTTGTGTCACCTCTCCAGCCCATACATAGATTTCTTTTGTCTTTGCTTCCCTAATCCTAGAGGTACCTAGTGAAATGTCACTTCTGTTCAGACACCTGAGGATTAATAAACAAACTACTTTTTGTTACTTGAATTACTTTGTGGATGACGAAGAGAAGATGAGTGTTTCTGTCTGTCTAGTGGTAACATAGATGTGGATTTAGGATGGATGTTGATATCGTCAAAGTAAGGAACCCCCACAGTCTCGCCAGGGCAGGGGTGGGGAGGTTGTACATGTAGCACACTGGAGCAGAACTGGAGTAAGAGTCATTTCTGTTGATTCAGAGTTTGCGGATACAATGTGTCAGGCAGCTCAGAACAGGGCTGGCATAAGCAGAGGTTTCACCCCGTGCTTGCCATGGTGAGGGATATCAAAGTTCATCAGTGCTAAAACCTTTGTGAGGCTGAGGCATGAAGTCTGCTCTCAGCGTTTCTCACAGAACACCTGGACTTGACTGGGTTCTGAAAGCCTGGTCTCTAGAGAAATACTGTCTGAGAGGGTGACATGGGTGTCCTGCCTTCTCTTGGCAACAAAGAACTTATTCTGCATCAGACAGGTCTTGTCAGGTGGAGTCTTTTTAAGTCCCTCTTTTGCACTTTGTGTGCATGGAAGGTGCTTTGAGGCCACTGTTTGTCATTACTTCCTACCCTGTTCCTGAAATCACAGAGGTAGACAGTGTTTGGAGCTTTACACTTTGAGCTATAATGCATAGTTTTCTTATGTTTGCAACTGTATTTGTTTTAGTAATGAAATTGTTCTAAGAAACTTTAATAGAAATTTGCAAAACTCTGCAAGCCCCCTCCTCTTATTTCCCCCCCTAGAAAACCTCTTCACCTGCCAAAAGCTTTGCCTTTTATATGACTAACTTATGTACCCACCCTGAGCACCTAAGCTTGTTGTCCCAGCACCTGTACCCATGGCATCTACACTGAAGAACTGCTCCCCTGGTCACAACTCTGTAGGATGCCAGCAGCACCACGAGCAGGGTCTCAGCAGGGAGACACTCTGTCCTGGGGATGGCGTGTTGCACGTGAGCCTGGGATCCTATCCTCAGCTTGCAAGCATTGGTGGTGCTTCTCAAATCTCTCAAGCAGAGAGAGAAAATGCTTGAATGAAGACAGATCAGCATGTGCAGAACTTTGTACTGAGTTTTATTGCAAGGATGCTCTCAAATGTTGATAAGTATTAACTTTTTGGAAGATACTTCTCTGGCAACAGAAAATCTACTCTGAAAGCACTTTGGACTTTATTAATTTATTTTAGTATAGGAACTCAGATAATTGGATAGAGAGAAAACAAATAACTCAACTAAAATTGGACAAAGGACTAGAATAGTTTTTTTTTCTTTTTAAATGAGATACACAATTGACCCATAGGTATACAAAAAAAAATCAACATCATTGATTATTAGAGAAATGTGTATTAGAACTCAATGAGCTCTCACTTCACACCTTTAAGGATGGTGGTCATCAAGGATGTGGAGGGAAGGGACCCCTGGTACCCTCTGTGGGACTGTAAATTAGCACAGCTGTAATGGAAACATACAGGTTCTTCAAAAGAGTAAAATTAGGCTTACCCTGTGATCATGCTATTGCCCTTTTAGAAATGAAATTATAATGTCAAAGAGATATTTTGTATTTCCCATGTTGATTATAAATGTTATTTACACTAGGTAATATATGGAACCAATCTAAGTACTCATCAGTTGATGAACGGATAAAGCAAATGTCACACCCTCACACTTTACATATATACATGTGGAATGCTATTCAGTTTCAAAAAGATGGAAATTCTGTCTTTTTTGACAATGTAGATGAACCTGGAAGATATTAAATAAAATAAGCTAACCACAGAAATACAATTGCTATGTGAAGTTACTTGTATGTGGAATCTCAAAAAGTTGGTGTAATAATTGACTTTTTATCATTGTGGCCAGAATACCTGACAAGAAGAACTTAGAGGAGAAAAAGTTTATTTAAGCTCATAGTTTCAGAGGTTGAGTTCATGGTTGACCAACTGCATTGCTCTGGACCTAACGTGAAGAAGAGCATCATGGCGGAAGGATCTGGTAGAGGAAATCTGCTCAGCTCATGGCAGTGAGGAAGCAGAGAGCAGGAGGAAGGAGCCAGGGACAGATGTAGTCCTGGCCATGTCCCCAGAGACCTACTTCCTCCAGCCACACCCCACCCACCCAGGGCTACCACAAGAAGTCCATTCAAATTATTAATCCACAGAATGAACTAATCCAACAATGGGGTTACAGCTTTCATAACCCAATCATTGCCTTAAACCCCACCTCCAAACCCCACTGCACTGGGGAGCATACTCACAACACAGCAGCTTTCCAAGGAGCATGAAAGAGCCAAACCATAACCAACTGATACAGCAGAGAGTAGAACTGCAGTTACCAGAGGCTGGGAGGGAAAGGCTGGGGAGATAGTGGTCAGAGGACACAAAGTTTCCTTTAGACAGAAAGAACAAGTTAGTTTATGGGATTTTTTTTTTGGTCCATCATGAAAACTATCGTTAATAACAATATTTTGTTACTAAGAATTGCTGAAAGAGTATATTTCAAATCTTATTAGCACACACAAAAAATAAGTATGTGAGAATATACACAATTTACTTCTCATAGCCATTCCTCAATGTGTGCAAATTTCAAAACATTATGTTGTGCACCAGAAATACATACAATGTTTCTTTGTCAATTAAAACAGTAAAGGAATAAAGAGGAGCTCTGCTTTTGCATCCAGATGGTACACATTCAGATCCTGGCTGTATCCCTTCCTCACTGTGCACCCGTGACCACTTGGCCTAGATGAGACTCATTTGTCTCTGTAAATCAGAAGTACAAGCTCACTTTACCTTGCAAGATTATTATGAGGATTAATTAGATAACAGCACACCCTGACTCAAATGGCCTTAACAAAATAGAAAAATCTTACTGTTTCAACTAACATGAAACACCCCAAGCGTTGGATAAGTCTGTGATCCCATTGTACCCACGGCCCAGGTTCTTTCACTTCTCCTGTCACAGTGTCCTGCCATGGTCAGGTTGCCCCTCAGGCTATAGCAGGGATCCTCTGTAATGTAACATGTTCCATTGCCCCAGGGAAAACCTATTATGGCATCCCTTTTCATAGCAAGAAGTATGTTCCAGAAGTATCCTGCATCAGAGGACTGAATCCTATCCTATCCTCTTCCCTAAATCCATCTCTAACAAGAAGGTAGGACATGGCAAGTGGAGGTGAGTAGGCTATCTCAATAAAATATTGGTTATTATGGAAAATCCTAGAGTGTATGCCTTTGTGTTGGGGCCTGTAACTGTGATAACACAATGGTCCTGCATATGTTCAATTTTGCCTGAGCATTTTTTTCTAAAAAAGAAAATTAATGGCTCATGTTTTTTCAAATTAAGTAATTTATTTTAACTAGGTATATATGACAGAAGAATGCATTTTGATTCATTGTACACAATTGTAGCACAACTTTTCATTTCAGTGGTTGTACACAATATAGCATCACACTATACGTGCAGTCATACATGTACCTAGGGTAATGGTGTCCATCCCATTCCACCATCTTTCCTGCCCCCATGCACTCTACCCACCCTCCCTTCCCTTTGCCCAATCACAGTTCCTCCATTTTTTCCATGCCTCCTCCCTCCTCATTATGGATCAGCATCCACTTATCAGAGAGAACATTCAGCCTTTGGTTTTTTGGGATGGGCTTATTTCACTTAGCATGATATTCTCCAACTCTTTACCTGCAAATGCCATGATTTTATTCTCTCTTAATATAGAGTAATATTCCATTATATATATATATATATATATGAATGGATAAAGAAACTGTGAGATATATATATATATCTCACAGTTTCTTTATCCATTCATATATTGAGAGGCATCTAGATTGCTTCCACAGTTTAGCTATTGTGAATTGAACTTCTATGAACATTGATGTGGCTGCTCTACTATAGTATGCTGATTTTAATTCCTTTGGGTCTAGACCAAGAGTGGGATAGCTGGGTCAAATGGTGGTTCCATTCCAAGTTTTCTAAGGAATCTCCATGCTGCTTTCCAAATTGGTTGCACCAATTTACAGCCCCACCAGCAATGTATGATTAGTGCCTTTTACACCACATCCTCACCAACATTTATTGTTGTCTGTATTCTTGATAACTGCCATTCTGACTTGTGTGAGATGAAATATTAGAGTAGTTTTGATTTGCATTTATCTAATTACTAGAGATGTTGAACATTTTTTCATATATTTGTTTATTGAATATATATCTTCTTCTAAGAAAAATGTCTGTTCAGCTCCTTGGCTCATTTATTGGTTGGGTTTTTTGTTTTGTTGGTGTTAAGTAAGTTTTTTAAGTTCTTTATATATTCTGGAGATTAGTGCTCTTTCTGATATGTGTGTGGCAAAAATTTCCTCCCCAAATGGAGGCTGTCTCTTTACCTCATTGATTGTTTCTTTTGCTGACAAGAAGGTTTTTCATTTGCGTCCATCCCTTTATTAATTCTTGATTTTATTTCTTGCAATTTAGGAGTCTTGTTAAGGAAATCGGGGCCTAATCCAACATGATGAAGATTTGGGCCTAAGTTTTTCTCTATTAGGCATAGGGTCTCTGGTCTAATTCCTAGGTCTTTGATCCACTTTGAGTTTTGTACATGGTGAGAGATAGGGGTTTATTGTCATTTTGTTGCATATTGATTTCCAGTTCTCCCAGAACCATTTGTTGAGGAGGCTATCTTTTCTCCACTGTATGTTTTTGACACCTTTGTCTAGTATGAGATAACTGCATTAATGTGAGTTTGTCTTCGTGTCTTCTATTCTGTACCATTGGTAGACCATGACTAATGTGGTGCCAATACCATGCCATTTTTGTTACTATAGCTTTATAATATACTTTAAGGTCTGATATTGAGATGCTTCTACTTCACTCTTCTTGCTAAAGGTTGCTTTGGTTATTCTGAGTCTCTTGTTTTTCCAAATTATTTCATTTTTCTATTTTATAAGGAATGTCATTGGGATTTTAATTGGGATTGCATTGAATCTGTAGTGCTTTGGGTAGTATGGCCATTTTGACGATATTAACTTTGCCTATCCAAGAGCATGTGAGATCTTTCCATCATCTAAGGTCTTCTTCAATTTCTTTCTTTAGTGTTCTGTAGTTTTCATTGTAGAATTCTTTCAACTCTTTTGTTAATTCCCAAGTATTTTATTTTATTTTTGAGGGTATTGTGAATGGGTTAGTTTTCCTAATTTCTCTTTCAGAGGATTCATCATTCATGACATATAGAAATGCATTTGATTTTGGGGTTTTGATTTTATATCCTGCTACTCTGCTGAATTCATTAATTGATTCTAGAAGTTTTCTGGTGAAGTTTTTTTGATCTTCTAAGTACAGAATCATGTTGTCAGCAAATAGTGGTAGTTTGAGTTCTTCTTTTCCTATTTGTATGCATTTAATTTGTTTTCTCTAATTGTTCTGACTAGAGTTTCAAGGACTATGTTGAATAGAAGTGGTGAAAAAGGGCATTCCTGTCTTGTTCCAGTTTTTAGAGGAAATGTTTCCCATTTTTCTCCATTTAGAATGATGTTGGTCTTGGGTTTTGCATAAATAACTTTTATAGTATTGAGATTTTTTTCTACTATACCTAGTTTTTCTAGTGTTTTGAACATGAAAGGGTGCTGTATTTTGTCAAATGCTTTCTCTGCATTAATTGATATATTCATATGATTCTTATCTTTAAGTCTATTGAAGTGATGAATTATATTTATTGATTTCTATATATTGAACCAACCTTGCATCCCTGGAATGAACCTCACTTGATCATAGAGCACTATTTTTAAAAATATATTTTTGTATGTGATTTGCCAGAATTTTATTGAGAATTTTTGTATCAATGTTCTAGAGGTATTTGAGGACTCCGATACAAGTTATCAAAATCTCTGTGACACTATGAAAGCAATGCTAAGAGGAAAGTTCATTGCATGGAGTTCATTCTTAAAAGAAGAAAAAGTCAACAAATAAACGACCTGACATTACAACTCAAAGCCCTAGAAAAAGAAGAACAAGCCAACACCAAAATAGTAGAAGACAGGAGGTAATTAAAATCAGGATTAAAAATCAATGAAATTAAAACTAAAGAGACAATTCAAAGTAATTGACACAACAAAAAGCTGTTCTTTTAAAAAATAAATAAAATTGACGATGAACCCTTAGCCACTCCAATGAAAAGAAGGAGGGAGAAATCTCAAATTACTAAAATTTGTGTTGAGAAAGGAAACATCACGGCAGACATTATTGAAATACAGGAGACAATTAGAAATTATTTTGAAAATTCATATTCTAATAAAATAAAAAACCTCAAAGACACCAAAAAATTTCTAGCAGCATCCTGATACAAAAACCAGGCAGAGATGCATCAAGAAAAGAAAATTTCAGAACAATAACCCTGATGAACTGCTCATATATTAAGAGAAGATTTCATTTGAAAGGCTGCATTTCTGCTGACAGGTTGCAGATGTGGTTTCCTGGGTGTGAGGGAGTGGGGGTGACCCTTTCCCTGCCAGGTGCTGGGTTGTGGTCAGCTGCAGGCCAGCTTCCCCAGTTGCTGCTTCAGCAGCTGAGCTCATGCGCTGCCTTCAGCCAAATGCTTGATGGAGACATTCAGTGGCCCGGAATAGAGCTGGGAGCTCCTTGGTGGGGCATTGCCACTGAGCAAATTACAATAACAGAAATCTCCTTTAGTGATAGCTCTTAGCAGCTTATTGCAGTCTATAAAGAGACACAATAAATAAAAGGAGAAGAAAAGAAGAAAGTCTTCCCAAGACCATCATAAATAAGCGATTTTGCTGTTGTAGTTGATTTGCTTTGACTTTAGAAATAGTTATCAGCTCAGAAATCAAGAGTTTTTGAGGCAATGAATTCCCCAGCATGGGGTCCTAATGAGAAAACCTGCAACAGCCTGGGGCTGGATGTCTGATTTTTGAGGCAGAAAAAGCAAAGCTGGAATGGAGGGGTAAAGTGCCTATCCTGTTGTGTAAACAGAAAGTGGATTAGAGAGGACAGTGTTTATGTCCTGGGAAGTCTAACAGCCACTTATGTCCTCAGTGTGATTGGTGAAGACAGAGCTGGCTGCTAATGTTGCTTGTCTCTCTCTTGGCAGCTGCTCAGCCTTAAGGAGGTAGCAGAGCAGTGTCCCACTAGTGGGGCCATGGGGCCTGGAGGGTGAGTGCTGGGTGACCCCCCTGTCTCTGGGAAGGCCAGTGATGGGGCATCCTGGGATGCATATGCACCAACCATGTTGGCTAAGGCTTTCCATGACCCCGACCCACCAGAAACTGTTCCAAGCAGCAATTCTATTAATTAATTCTGAAAATCTTACCAGGTGGTTCTGCTGTAATCCTGCTCCTGGGAAGAGATTTCAAGGCATCAGTTGTTGACTCAGGCATGGTGAGAGATGTGGCCCAGGCAATGAGGTGCCAGGGCTTATGCTGGCACAACATTGGGTAGAGGGCAGGAGAGGCAGCAGTTGAGGCTGCTGTTGGCCAGAGACCTGAGGAGCCAGAGACCCGAGAAACCTAGGAAGATGCAGAAGCATGGGTGTGGACGCCTTCCAACAACCTGACTTACAAAGCCAGTGAGGGTCAGAGTGCAGGCTTCTGTCTCAGCTGCCACTGCCCATTGTCCCTGTCATGACCTGCACCCTCCTGCCTCTCAGGCACCACTCCACCAGGAAGGACAGATGCTTGTCCAGGGTTCCTGGGCCTTCAAACCTGTGCAAGGCCTGTTGTCATCTGGTGTCCCTCACTGCTCCTGACTCCCAAAATACAGACAGAAGCCCCCGCTGGCTACTTTTTCCAAAACCTTCTTTCCCTGGGGGTTTGAGTGAGGAAAGCTCAGTGAATACTTCTGAGACTTTTGTTGAGGAATCTTCTTCTAAGACTTTTGTTCTCCTTCCCTAAACCTCCCTAAGCCCCTGGAAATGCTGCTTTCATTGAGAAACCACACTCCTGCTCTGTGTAACTCCCAGTTGGTGTAGATGCCTCAGCAAGTTAGTTGAAAGTGCAGGGAAACCACCCAGCTTCAAGACAAGACCACATCACACCCAGAGGCAGCCTGTCACCTCACAGCTGCCAAACAGATAGCCAAGGTGGGGGGCAGGGAGCACAGGGGTGGGACTCACACATGGCCCCAGGTAGGGAGGGGGCAGAGGAATATGCGAGTGGGGCTCACGCACAAGTGTGGAAGCTCTGCTACGAGGCCCTGCTGGATCCTCTGGTCTGTGGCCTTCCAGCTGGGGCCGTTCTCACTAGCCCACTGCCACCCGCAGGACCTGCCATGGAGCTGCCCCAAGGATTCTTCTATTTAGTCGCCTTCTCCTCTGTCCATCTTTCAACCACAAAACTATATTTGCTCAAGAATGAACTTTACTAAATACCAATCTGATTAACCTCCTCACTTGCTGAACACCCACCAGAGGGCCCCATTTCTGGGTGGAGAGCCTGGACCCCCTGGCTTGGTGAGGCTCCAGGGAGGTAGTGCATGGGAACTGCCCTGCCCGTCGGGCTCCTCCTGGTGCTTACCCTGCTCTGGGAGGCGGCTCTGCTTTCCTAAGGTTGGGTGAGTCCCCTTTCTCTGTGGTCCCACAGAATGCATCCTGAGCTCTGGCCAGCACCATTAATAAGGACACTTCAGTTCTACTGATCCAGTGTGTGTTCTACTGAAGAGTGTGTGGCCTCATCCCTAGCACACTGATAGGCTGTTTCCCTCAAGGTTGCAATGGCCTGTGAGGGGCAGGAATCACCCCACGTCACAGAGAGGAATGTAAGGACCCGGGTGCCCAAATCCTGCAGGAGTGCACTTGGAAGTGTCAAATGCTCCTCCAAACATCAATGACTGGTTCCAACCCCGGGATTCTGGGTTTAATTGCTGTGGGCTGGCATTGTGTGGGGTGTTCACAAGCTCCCCAGGGTCTCAGCAGCACAGTCTGGGAACCCCTGATTCAAGTCCTAGTCCTGTAGCTGCTAATGGAGTGAACGCAGGTTGAAGACAGGAGGCAGTGCGTGTGCCTCCTGGGTTCTGGATGAGAAGCAGAAGCTGTGCATACAGCAAACATGCCCAGGACCTGTTGGGTGATCGCTGACACATGGTATGTGGGTGGGAACACCCAGGACCTGCTGGCAGCTGGGAACACACAGGAGAGGATTAGGCATGCCCAGGACCTGATGGATGGCTGGGGACACATGGGATGGGAAATGGGAACGTTGGACACAGCAGAGCCTGCGTGGATCAATTTGCTCTGGACAGCCACACAGATTGAAAACCAGTGGCATGTAACTCTCCTTCCCAATAAAGGAGTTGTGGTCTGGCTGACATCACTGACCTTGCAATGGAGTTCCTGAAACCAGGGAATCACCCAGGGAGAGGAGGGCAGGGCCCTGGTTGTTTGGGACCCAGGAACCACCACTGTGTAGCTATAAACTAATGGACACTCCTACAAATCATATCTACCATTTGTACGGGTCCATCTAAGTATGCATCTGTGAGTAACTCCACGTATGTGCATGGTTTTGTGTGAAAGAAAATAATAAAAACAATATACAGGAATCATCCATCTTCATTAGTCATACACTTTTTAATGAAGGAAACACAGAACAACTTTTAATTATTGGCATGAATTTTCTTATTTTAACCAGTGGACATTAAGCTCAAACTTCAACTATAGGCAAGAGTGAGGTTCAGTGGCAGAGCCCTTGCCCAGCATGAACCAGGCTCCAGGTTCAAACTCCAGCATCACACACAATCACAGGAGAGCAATCTGATTTCCCCCCATAGGAGGGTGGTTAGCAGCTCTGGGGGACACTTGACAATGTCTGGCCATATTCTGGTTGTCCCCAGGCAGAGGGTGCTGCTACTGGCATCTGGTGAGTAGAGGTCAGGGATGGTGCTGTCCCCTCTCTCTGACTCCATCCTGGCTGAGGAGACAGTGATCTTCCTGGATGACCCTGTCACCATCGTGGAGCTGGGAGTGCAGCTGGTGGCTAGCTTGTCCCTCTCCCTGTAGCCTCACAGTGGAGGGCCATTGTCTCCACAGTGGCTGCCCAGGATGTCCTCCAGGCCCCACAGCAGGTGACAGCCTAGAGGCCTGTGCCCCTGGTCCATGGTCAGCTCCTCTCCAGGTTGCTTTGTCCCACACAGAGAGTCAACAGAGTCTCACAGCCCCTCATTGAGTCTGAGGGGAGCTTTCCTCCCAGGTGACATTACACTGACCACGTGTCCACATGCATTTGCTTTCCAGCGGCTGTATGTGTATGAACCAAAAGATCACATCTTCACTTTTATAAAACAATATTTGGTACTTGGGAATCCCATTTCAGCCACCTATAGAAGTGTGGCTGAGAGGTGCAGGATTTCTGCTAACTTATGTTAATTTGGGGTGGCTCTGAACTTCCATCTTTAAACTTGTAGCAAATCCTCCTAAATTATATCAAGTTCACTGTGTCTTTGAGGCATGCCAATCCCCAGAGGGCATCTTTTCTCAGACACTTCGAGCCAAGCCCATCTGCCTAATAAAGAATGCTTGACGTGAGAGCATCTCGAGCAGCAGCCTGATTAGTTGCACCTGAAATTGAATCAGATGTGACATGTGATCTTTCAAACTCTTTTCAGAAGTATCAAAGTCAAATTCTGTTCTATGAAAATCAGCTAATACACACATGACCACATCCATCGAAGTCATTCTTCTGTTCCCCATGTCACAGGGGCTGCAGCACGTTATTGATGTTGTGTCCATGTAGAGCCAACTCTGTTCCAGACTTTAAAACAGAGGGGTTGATGTATCTCAGTCGTTAGTTTGAGAACCTATTTTATAGGAAATTGCACTTTTTACATGCTTACAAACAGAAAGGGAGCTTATCCTAGCATCATGCTCTGGTTTCGTTTCCCTCAGGAAGCCATGGTCAGTTCTTGGATTTTGTTCAGTGATGGCTCTGTGATACCTTCAGTCATTTATGATACCAAGGATTTTTCCATAACTGTCTCGTCATTGGATGAAATGGTGGTGTCTGTCCAGCCAAACCTGCAGTCCCAGTGGCCAGTTGTGGTTACAGAGGGGAAAGGACAAGGACCCCTGATCAAGTTGGAAATGATGATCAGTGAGTCTTGCCAGAAGACCAAGAGGAAGAGTGTTGTTGCTGTGAGTAAAGGAGGCGCCAAGGTCAGGTTTGCACCTGGCATCAAGGAGGAGCACCGAGGAGGCAGCAATGACATTGAGGACGTGAATACCATGGTTTGTTTTTTTTTTTCCTTTTCCTTTCTGAAATCCAACAAATGGTATTGATATGCACAAAAAGGTAACTGCCTAGGAAGCACCTGTAGATGAGGCTTGCCATATGCCTGAGCACAGGTAAAAACAAATAGATGAATAATGTTACAACTCCACACTGTGTTGAAACCATCTACAGCTGGCCAGAAAATATTCACAATTATTTTTCTGCCAGAGAGAAAACATTCAGGGGATGCTCACTGGGGAAGCAAAGCAATGTGTACTCTAAAAACTAAAATAAAATAAAGTCGTAATAGGAAATGGCTATTCCAAAGGTGGAGAAGCAATTGTTAGGAAAAACAGACACTGTAAATTTAAGTGCAAAGAGAAGAATCACATGAATCCTGAATGGCTTTTAAAATATCAAATATTAGTGAGTTAACCGCAGGAAGAGTTCGAAAGTGAGAATTCGAGGGTAGGGAGATTGAACCAGCTTTTATATATGAAGATGGTCTAGTCAATGAAACAGATATTGGCCAATAATGGTTCATGAAGGTCTTCACTCAGCTGCTGCTTCTCAAAGAGACAGAGATGTAAGGCAAGAGCGCCACAGCCAGCCACCTCTCTGTGCTCCTGACACTAGCTCCTGGGGTGTTCTTCCTGCGTCTTTTTGTCCAAGGGGCTGGAATATGCTGTTGCTGTGGTTTGGGTGTGAGGTGTCCCCCAAAAGCTCATGTGTGAGACTGTGCAAGAAGGTTGAGAGGAGAAATGATTGGGTTGTGAGAGCCTTAATCAGCGACTTAATCCCCTGATGGGGATTAACTGAGTGGTAACTGAAGGTGGATATGGTGTGGCTGGAGGAGATGGGGTTGGGGGTATGCCTTTGGGATACAGATTTGGTATCTGGCAAGTAGAGTCTCTCTCTGCTTCCTGATCATCTCATGAGCTGATTCCCTCCACCACACTCTTCCCCCATGATTCTGCCTCACCTGGGGCCCTGGGGAATGGAGCAGCTCTCCATGGACTGAGACCTCTGAATAAGACCACGAGCCCTCAAATAAACTTTTCCCCCTCTACAACTGTTCTGGTGGGTATTTTAGTCACAGTAGCAAAAAAGCTGACTAAAACAGCTGGCGACTAAATTCAGGTCACCAGGAGTGGGGTCTGTCCCAGGAGCTGGGGCTCAGTGAGCCCTGCAGATGTTGTAATCCTAGTTGAGAAGAGAGACTACTGAAAGTCAATTCTCTTTTATTTTCTTTCTTTTTATTCCCCCTCAGTCCAACTAGAGAACAGAGCCAGGAGACCCAAGTCATTTGCTATTAAATGATCCTCTGGAAAGATGGCCGGCACAGGTTCTCTGAGCTCCTCTGCTCCAAGACACAGCTTGGTGCCCCTCTCCACTGAGCAGGGGAGGCAGCCCCTGCTGTAGAGAGAAGGGTTTGCTAATCCAAAAGTAATTATTCAAATTAAGGCTGCTCCTTCTCAGAGACACTTACAATGTTCTCTCCTTTCTGATGCTTAACTTTTGGCCCAGGCTTAATGGGAATTCATTTCTGAAATGGGAACATCAAAACTCAATTATAGGATGAGTCATACAGAGGCAGCAGGGCAACCATTCCTTGAGGACAGGGAGATGTGGTCATGGCTGAGGCAGGGGTGGGGGCCTGCACTGTGGGGCCAGAAGGTGACCTACATGATTCTAGAAATGGTGAGCCAAAGGACAGCTGCAAGCCAAACCTGGAATCCTGCAGCGAGGTGGCTGGTGGCCAGAGGAACCCAGCCAGAGCCAGGGAGGTGAGAGAAGAGAAGGCAGTCAGAACTGTGACTGCATTAAGTCCCCCAGAGGGCTTCACACAGGGAGCCTCTGAGAACGGCAGAGCTGTCTTCAGACATCATCTCTTCCCAGAAGTCATATTTTTTTTTTCTTGGTGCTAAAACTCTTTCAAGCTCAAAGAGAAAAACCAAATGGCCAAGTTTCCTTGTATATGATTTTTAATTTTTCTCAGATTTGCCATTGATACATCCCAGCTTACCAAAATGTAAGCGATGTTTCCTGTGCTTTGTTTCTTGCTAATTACAAGTCACAGATTTAGTCATCCTCGTTTTCCATATAGTAACAGGCATTGCACTCTGCAGGGCATAAACCAAAGTGGGAAAATGAACAGGAAGATTAGAATAAGAAATGTCACTCCGGGGGTCCAGTGATATTTGCCTGGATCCAGGAGAAGTGAGTTTAGTGGAAAGCTGTCCAAGTGGTGGACAAGTTGTCCAAGCTATCCAACTGCTGAATACAGCAGTTGCACCCACATTCTTGTAGTTGCAAAGGCCCTTCCTCTGCCCAGAATGGAGTAGGTCCCTCCTAAAGCCATCCCAGGGTCTGCTCCTGAGAGCACCAGATCTTTGAAATCATTTCAGGGCACAGAAATTTGGATGCTTCTATTGCTCCCGCCACTTGGGGCTGAGTGTGCGAACCAACAGTTTCTAGGTTTGACATTCTCTGTTTCAAAGGCCAAAACACAGGGATGCAGAAGGAGTGGCTACTGGAAAGTGCTGGAGTTTGAACCCATAGGTGCATTGAGGGGAGAGAAAGCAAAAGGAGAAGAAATAAAGTTCCCTCATTTTCCAGCAAATAGATGACATCCACTCATGGAGTACCATCAATTTACACATGGAAATAAGAATTGAAATGTGTTTCAGCTTGATTGCATTATTTGTACACACTCAATATGTTTTTTTTTTTTTAACCTGTGGACATCCAAAGGCACATCACAATTGGGACAGAGCCTTTGTACCTCCCCAAGCTCAGGGCTCATGAGAAGGGGTGGAGGTCACTTTCAGACATTTAGCTGAAAAGACAATCCATTCTGTGGTGGGTGCTGGTCCCCATGCTAAGTGTCACACTTCCTCTGGGCTTCTCTGCAGAGGTGGAGACACACACCCTGTTTGCCCCAAGGTTTCTGCTGGTTGGTGGACTGAGAAGCTCACCTTGTAGTTGTGGTGTGCAGCTGCGTGGCGTGGGGCAGAGGCGCACCTCCATGGTCTGACAAGACTGCCATCAGAAAGCCTGGCACTGGTTAGCGATCTGAGAAGGCACCTGTGAGCTTGAACCGTCTGAAGACCACTGGGAAATCTCACTTTCAAGAAGCCGTTTTCTTCTTCTAGCACCCAGGGAAGGTTGCTTCAGGTAGAGTCCCAGGTACTGAAGACGGGAAGAGGTCTAGTGCTTCTCCCGTGTCGTGTAAGAACCAGATGGCACAGGAACCCGAGGCTCATGGGGAACTTCCACACCTATTAGATGGTCATTACTCTTCCTATTTTGGGCTGTACTTGCTAATAGTTTGGAGATGTGTGTGTGTGTGTGTGTGTGTGTGTGTGTGTTTATGTGTGTGTGTGTGTATACATATGTGAGTTTACTTGTAAGTCTTTGTGTGAGTGAACATGTGTTATATGTTGTGTGCTTTTGTATGTGGTTGTGCTTAATGAGTGTTATGTGTGTATGTTTCTGTATTTATGTGTATATACATATGTCTATGTGTATGTTTGTGTATATATGATGTCATTTGTGACCATTTGTCTGCATTTATGTGTATGTGTGTGTTTGTGTGTGGGTGTATGTGACTGTGGATGATGGTAAACTTGTATTTATCTGTGTCTGTATTGATGTGCATGTATGTGGGCTCAAGCATATGTGTATGTCTGTGTGTGTTTGTGTTGTGTGTGTATGTCTGTGTGTGTTTGTGTTGTGTGTATGCATGTGAGGGGCAGGGACTGGAAGGGGTCTGCATTCCCAGGGTGATGAAGCTACAGACATGAGACATCACAGGAGGTCTGGGGCTTCTGCTTTGCTCTTCCAAGGCTTTTGCAGATGCTTCAGACAGTGGGCAGGTGAGTTGGCCCAGACCCCCAGGCCTCCCCTTCAGGATGCTCGCAGTCTGTGAACCTGGCAGCATCTCGTGTCACTCCAGCAGGTGCAGAGGAAAGAGACATCTTGGCAACCCTGGCTAGAATTTCTGGATATGTCTTAATACTTCTGCTCACCACCCCTGCCCTTTCTGCAAGCCCCACTGGGTACACGGATGCAGATAGAGCGTGCAGGGCCGACTCTGAAGCAGCATGGGAGCTGGCAAAATAGGAGTCACAATGCTTTTCCATATTCTTCCCCATCGGCACGGTTTCTCACAACTTCAAAAAAGTCTTTTTCTCTAAGGACTTCATCCAGTTCTTTCTCTAATGGAAAACCGAGCAGTGAGCTGCTGGCCGCTGGAGCTCTTCCCAGATCTCTGTGTGTATGCATAATTTTTAGTATAATTGACTCAAAAATAAAAGGCACACAGAATGTTTGAAATGAAATTGAGGAAAGAAAAACACTTCTTATTTAGCAGTTGGTTTGCAGAGTGCAAGTACTGCATTAGTGTTCAGTCACTGGAGTTCTTGGTACCTGCTAAATATGTTTTTCCTGAATTTATACAATTTATATTGGTTGTATTAAGGTTTGATTTGGTTTTAGAAAAATAATAAAATATACAAGAAAGTTCAGAGGAGAGTTTAAACTCTCCCCAGCTAGACACAGCAGATGCCATTACTGTGTAGCTAGAAAGTACTGGGCCCGGCTGCAGGCCAGCTGGGGACCACCCTCTTGCCCTAGGTAGGTGGATGCTGCCTGCAGACCAGACAAGTGGATGCTGGTGTTTGAAGAGAACCTGAAATATCTCTGGCTTTAATTGATGGTCTAGGACCTTGGTTTAGATTAATTTCTTTTTATTATTGCTAAAGATTTTCACCTTAGATACTGCAGAGACTGAGCGTGGAGATAATGATTTTGCTCTCTGAGAACAAGTGTTTTTCAAGGAGGTGCATGTTGGAAATGGAGGGTCTGCAGGGCTTTTTTTTTTTTTTTTTTTTTTTTTTTACACTCCTGAAAAGTATTTCACTTCTTTGGGTTGCCTGACATCACAAGAGACCTGACATAGTCCCTGATAATTCTTTGCTCTGAAATCATGTAAAAAACTGGGGACATCCACAATTTAATATTTTATTATGAGCTTGGAATGAAGCAACACATCACCTGAGCCACTAAGTGCAGTAACAAGAGCCTCAGAGTCTGCTTCCGGCTTGACACACTGGTCACGCTTCTTTCACCTCCTTGGGGAAGAGGGGCGATTTCTTCCCCTTTCAATTCCACTTCAGAATGTTTTTTTCTTCCAGATTCAGTGTATGCTGCTATGCTTGGGAACCTGTCTCAGGTCGATATCAGGCTGTGGGGTGAGCACAGTCGGCATAGGGAGCAGACATATGCCTGCACTCGTGTTCCTCTGTCTGTGGGTGACATTTCCAAGGACAGGTCTGGATTTGGACCTTGACCTACCAGCTCACTGCTGTCCCCAGGCGACCCTGGTGCAGGGCTGTGGCAGCCCAGGGCATGAAAGATGCTGGACTTGGCAGATGAAAGGACTGAGGTGTCACCTCTTCACAGAGGATGTAGAGTCACAGCCTTGCCCAAGCTGCTCCCCTGTACCCACACCCCTGTAATACTCAGCCTGCATGGGTAGGGTGCTTATTTTCAAGTTAAACACTGCAAATTACATGGTGGATTCCAGAAACAATTGCACCTTGAATTCCAGAAGCAAATTAAGGAGCCAGCCCTCCTTTGGGGGATGTCTCTACAAGCCTGCATGTCTTTGGAGATGTGGTCAAGCCCCAAGAAAGAGGAAAGGTGGGTGCTGGAAGTGAAGAGTTAAACACTGAACAAGGGAATCCAGCCCAGGAAGCACCATGAGGACAAGCCAGTTCCTGCATGTACTACAGTGCGGGGGGCCCAGGCTCTCAAGGGGAAGAGGCGTCACACCCTAGCAATGGGGAATCAATGCTGGCACCTTGCTGGTCTCTCGCACGTGTTTAAACAGCATAACGCATTCCCACAAGTTCATGAGTGTGTCCATTATGGACTCCAGCTAGACCACTGTCTCAGAGCAAGTGGACTCACTCTGAGCTCCTGGGAAGATGTGAGTTTGAGTGAATGTTAGGGCACGGTCCCCTGGGCCTTGCTGAGGAGTGTTGTGCAAGAAGGCGGATGCAGAGGAAGGAGACTAAGGGGGAGGTCCATGCAAGGGACAAAGGAGGTGCTCGCGGCTGCAGGTCCACCAAGAACTTGTCCTCTCAGCCCCCGCGACTGCAGGAGATGACCCTGGCCTAGCAGAGAACTTTGAGGACAACAAGCTGCAGGGTCAAACGTGCTAGATTCTTAGAGCTTGAGATTCTTCAACCAAGTTAACAGCTTAAGGAAGTCCTCCCCTGACCTATTGCCCCTCAATTTCCTGCACATGTTCTAGAGGTCAACAAATGTCTAAAAGGCCACAGGCAGGAAAAGAGAAGAATCAAGAAGTCCTCCCACTATAGGGTCCAGCCCAGAGGCAGATCGAGGCAGTGCAGGGGGAGGGGTGCTGTGAAATCAGAAGCGCCAGGCTGATTGGGGACTCCCAGGGAGACGTTGGCCGTGGATGGGAATAAAGAGACAGGCAAGCATCACGGTCAAGGGGCCTGCCCCAAAAACTCTTCAGACACCAGCTGCCTATGAACCACTCTCAGTTTTGAAAGCTCACTGGAGAGATGCTTAGTTCTAGGGAAAGGTGCTAGTCCTGGGAGCTATTTGATCAGAGCAAATGATGCAAAGCAGAATCTTCTAAGGAACAGACACTTAGGAAGGGCTCTAGCGGAAAGTTCCTGTTGTGCCCCCTGGAGCCCTGGGCAGGGTCCCCCCTGCCAGCTCTGGCATGTGACCATATACAGAGGCCATTGTCAGCCAGGAAGCTCACCTGAGCCTCTGGTCTAGAGATTCTCCTGGGGCTTCATTTTGATGGCATGAATCAGTGAACTTCGAAGGAACTCAGCTCCCAGCACCTCCCCTACAGGGAGTGTGGTGCTGTCACCTAGCTCCAAATCCCAAACCTTTAAGCACTGGCCTAGCCCTGCCATGAGTCAACTCAGCAGCATAATCTATCAGAGGGTCCAATGGGCCAATATAAAAAAAAAAAAAAAGATACTCTGATCACTCCTGAGATAGAAATCTCACTTCAGGCGCTGCCTCCCAGATATGAGGGCAAAGGACAGACTTGCCTCCTCCAAACGAAATTGTTTACTTCACAGTGGTCAATTATTCAACCATGAGAAGGGAACCTCATTTATGTCAGGGCAGAGTAGAGTTCCCCACTGAGTAAACTGGAGAGGGACCCGGAAGAGAAAAGAAAATTAGTTTTCTTTCCTGTGTCACAGGAAGGGTGCTCTTGCCCTCCCTGTCACTGGTGGGGAGCAGATTGGAGGTACATTGTTCCAGGGACAAAGCTCAGCCAGAAACCATGATCTACTTGTTCTTCTCTCAGGGAGGGCTTGGCCTATCCTCGAGGTGTGACCTTACTATTGACAGGGCAGAGGTCCACTTGAACTTGAAGGTTCTTCTTAACATGTGCAGTGTTTTCCATGTCCTGTATTTTCTCATTTCAAGGAAGTCAGAATATCATTGTTTCACTCTGCAGTGGGAATGCTGGCTCCTAGAACCTGCCCTCTACCCAGTGGGTTGGCAGAACTTCGACTAGGATCCAAGTCTTCCTACCAGCCCAGGCTCAACCCAGTGACCCCAAATGCAGGTCACATCTCTGCCCTTTAGACAGGAGGATGAGGCTGCTTCAGCTATGAAAGGTAGTGCAGGGCCATGGCTTCCTTCTCTGTGCCACCCCACTGCTTTTAAGTACAACCTCCCACCACCCTACTGCCCCTCTGCTCAGTGCCCAGGAGTCACCAAAGAGCTAAAAGGTTGAGGGTTGAAGAAGAGAAGAATCCAAATATACTCCCACAGCAGGACCCCAGCCAGAGGCAGATCCTCCTTAGGACAGGGGAGGAGAGTTGTGGTACTTTTGCTGGAGGAAGGGACAGGGTCATTTCCCCTCCTGCCAAGTAACAAAAACCTTAAGGTCAATCATCTGTGGCACAAAACCTTGAACGCATCTCAGAAGCATGTTCTAGCCTCAAGCACTCCCCCAGAAGATGGAGGGGGGAAGGAGAGCAGGGAAAGTAGCTGAGCCTGGAGGTCCCGAGGCCCCGAATGGAAAAACGACTCAGGACTGATCAACATTCCAGCAAGCAGCGCATCCAGTTGCAGCCCATTTAGCAACGAAGGCATGAACGGGGAGACAAGAGCCCAGGAGCTCATTATCGTGAGCTCACTTGGAAAAGTTTGGAGCAAGTTCTGGAGTAATTAAGATTGCATTTGAGTAATGTGAGGAGCCTGCGTATTTATTTTATTGTGGAGTTGCTCAGAGACACCACGGCACTCCCTCCGGTGACCGGCCTGGTGGCAGCAGGCCTGCCCGTCATCATTTGGAGGAAGGATTAGAAGTGTTATTTTTAACTCCCCATTATTAGAGGAAAACACACACATCTGGAACATTGTGAAGACTGATTATTAGCTGCTCAACTGAAAAATAGCCTGGTGTCCACAAGACATCATTTTCCAATTACTTCGATATTTTTCACTGCCTTAAATACGAGAGGCATATAACATCCAGCTCATTTAATCTCCCTAAATTATACTTTGTCTGCCATGGTCTACAGTTTAATAAAACCTCTACATTTTATAAGCTCGGTGAAATCATGGAAAATATTGAGAAAGCTCCATTTCAGCCTTTTTTTTTTAAGTTTTGTTTTCTTGGGGGAAGAATGGATATATTAGAACTAGAATATGATTTTTATATTTTCAGTTTGCTAAAGGAGTTTGGGGTTGGTTTGCAGGCCACTTTCAAAACTAACAATAAGAAATGTATTTTAAAAAATATTTTTCTTATGGGAAATTCCAAAATATTGTGGAAGTTGTGCTTTTCACTGGAAATAGAAAGAAATAGGCCAGGTGTCTCATTCCCATGACTCAGTAGCAGATCCCTATGGTTCTGCCTATACTCATCAGCCTCTCCTTATTGAAACTGTGGGCCTCACACAGCCAGGTCAGACCTCTGATGTAGGGAATAGAACGGGCAACTCGGGATGCAGGAAACACCCTGAAGTAATCAAGGTTGCACGTGCCTGAAAAGGGCGAGGAACCTCCATACTTACTCATGAGGCTGGTTTGAGACACCAGTGGTGGACTTTACCCAGGCAAGGAGAGCACAGTTGGCTGTGTGTCACCTTGGTGCTGAAGCCAGAGGAGATGCTCTACATACCTATTTGTTACAATTCCTCTTCAATTTTTAAGGTCTCTAGGGAAGCTTTTTGGAAACTCAAAATACGTTCTACACCTGCATGCGACAGTACTTGGAATTTCACCTTCAGAACTCAGGTGCATTGGAAGTCCTCCAGTGCAACCGAGTGTTAGTGCTAAGAAACAGCTATTCTGATAGAAGGATTCACAAGACAGGGTTCTATGACCTCAGACGACAAGACATTTAAAGCCCTCTGACTGTGGGTTTCTTCCAGAAGCTCTGTGATGTCTTCAGGCACCCAGGCTTTTCTGTCCTTCTGATCCATATTCTTTAGCTATGGTCCTTTACTGGCTTGGTCCTTGCCCTCAAATGGCTGCCAGAGCTCCTCCCATCACTGTATCTGCATACAAGCACATTCAAAAGGACAAGTCAGATTTCTACACATGTCTCTCATGAATTATGAAACAACATAGAAGTGCCCATGAAATGGGCATTGACCAAGGAATTCAGAAAGCCTATTCAGCTGGTGAGTTCTACCAGAAACAAAATGTAGAATAGCTGATGAATCACCAGACAGAGTTTGATGCACACCTAGACTTGATTACAGATTCATTTGCTTCCCAAAATTTCTTCATGATCCACACATTTTGCGAATTCAGATGCCTCTCATTTGAAATTAATACTAATTTGCATAAGAATAAGGTATAAATCAAGAAAATATCTCATAAGAAAGAAAATATTTTCAAATTCATAGATAAAAATGTAAAAAGCATAGAAGTACAACAACAATTCCAGGGTGTAAATAAACAAGTCCTGTTTAATTATGTTGACCTTACATTGATCTGGTAAGATAGAGACAATCTCACATTATCTAGTCATTAAACAGGTTTATTAAAAATTAATGTGGTGTGATGTTTTTAATTTTCTTTGAGACATAATAGGCATCATATTTGAGTTATTATTCTATATTTGATTTCAAATTTTTAATAATTCAAATTACAACTGATAGAGAATTAATGTTTCATCAATTAGAATGGCAGGGAATCTCATTACTCCTGTAATCTCAATTCTCAACACAGGTTTCACTGAAAAAATGAAAGTGAACAGACAGGGAAAGGGTGCTCTGAGCTGGTTTTGAATGGCCAGCGAGCACTCCTGTTCACCAAAAAAAAAAAAAAAAAAAAAAAAAAGGAGCTTTGCATCAGGATCTCATGACAAACAGGAGCACTGGGCTGTCATTTGCCCTGGGGGCAGGTTAACTGGGCCACCTGCACAGCAATGGCTTTCCCAAGGTACATAATTATGCCCTAAGCAGAGCCACTTCTCCATCTGGCCTGGGCTGAGCGGCCTTCAGTGGAGATGCAGAAGAGCTAAGGGCAGCTCTAAGTGTGTTCTCTCTCTTCTCTGTCCTGCATTCTGCTCTAACAGACTCACTCTTTCTGCAGAAATCAGCCAAGAACTAGGAGTCGGCCTTCAGGGATCCTACCTGAGACTCTGTCAGTGGCTCTTCTGCTTTCTATCATCCTTGTAAATGGAAAATAAAGTGCAAACAAACAGCCCCAAGAGATGACGTCTGTTTGGTTGGAGCCAGACATGTGGTACAGGTGCCCGTTGTCTGGGATTGGCCTAAGAGTGGGCATGTGACCTGGTACTGACCAATGAGGTAAAAGAAGAAGTCACAGATGGCACTTTTGGAAGGAAAACAGACAAAAACAATCATAAGAAAAACAAAATAAAACAGACATAGAGAAGGTGACACAAATAATCAGGAGAAAGAAAAAGCCTGCAAGAAAAGCAAGACAGGTCTTTCCAGAAAATGTTCCTTTCACTTTTCTAGGCACACTCTTTTCGAGGTTGGGAGACAATGGATTTGATGTCTGAAGCCCAGGAAGCTGTTTTTGACTAAGAAAGAAAGACTTAAAGACATGCATAGAGCACCCTTGGCCACCGGAATTACATTTCTCTAGGCGCTGGTGGTCCTGAGCCCCTTCTGCATGGCTTAGCCCTTTTGCTGGGAAGCCTCTACCCAGGGTGAGGAGGCATCTGGGCCAGCTCCAGACCAGGGGTGCTGGTCTCTTCCACTGTGATGCCCTTGGTCACAGGGAAGGGGGATTGTCGGTGGTAAAACACACCATCCCCAAGTGAGACTGGGCATTACCAGAGGTGCTGTCACACATTGCCAGTGGAAACACTGTAAGCATGAGTCCTATCCAGAGCCAACTTCTATATGCCTCCAGGCCTGTTTCAGTTACACAGTATGAAAAAGCAGAAGGCTTTCCTGGGCAGGAGATACTGAGGATGCCCATGGATCTTACAGATTTTGTTTGGAAGAATCAAAGTTAAAGAAACATGATTAAAATCATGTGTTTGTGTATGTCTGCAGAGGCACACGTTGTATACACAAAATGATCAGCCTGTGGATTCATCTGTCATTCCAAATTTGAAAACAAGAAATCAATAGATGATTGATAGGACTTGGAGCATGTCAGGTTGTTGTCAGAATCCTGCCATAGTGGCAGCCGTTAACGGAAATGTTGGGTCATAAATTTTGAAATAACCCAATATTTTGATGATTAAAATCACAACAATTTCTATGTTGGGGGATCCATAGTGGTGTGTCAGAATGCTGTCTGAGGGAAGAAAGACCAGAACAGGGCTTTTTTTTTTCATATTCTTTGCTCTAGGAATTAATCAGAGAGAGTTTCCAGCTGTCCTTTAGGTCTATTCACACCATAAGCCCAGGACCCTCCAGAACCTTCTCTCCCACTCTTCCTCAGATGGCCTTTTCCTATTCCCAGTCTTTGACTGAACATTCTTATAATTTTCTCCACAATTACCATAATTATACTATTATCTCCTTAATATTTATTCTAAAAGTCTCATTTTACTTAAATTTATTCAAAAAAGACATTTTAAACTGCATCAATAGTATAAAAGGGAAGCCATTATCACTTGTCAAGAATAGGGTGTAATTATGGAAATGAATGCTGTCCATTGAACAAAGCAGGAGGTGCGCATGTCCAGAGTGCCTCAGAGAAGCCCATTCATCTGCATAATTAATGTGAGTTAACCATTTTAATATGTAAAAATAGATAAATGCAATAGATGAACATGAAATACCATTACCTAGCCACCTCCAGCTTCAGACTAGAGTTCTGCTTCCTTTACGTCAGAAGAGAGGATCGGGAGGCTTTGCAGATAGAAAATCATCCAACTACTTCTTGGTGGAGCAGAAGAACCCAAAGGCCTGTGCAATGGGAAGAGCTGTCACCGTCACCATGTGACTTGGTGCTGTTTAAGCTCTAGTGTCCTTGTCACCTGGGTTCCAGTGTAGTGCTGTCCCCTTTGCGGCTGAGCAGGTTGAAGCCTGCAGTGACTGGCAGCACCAGCCTTGCTGGCGCTACAGGGGATGGCTGCCATTGGCCTCATACAAGTGACATCACACTACTCCCTTATTGTTAAATGGCCAAGGATTGGTCATGTGACTCATTTTGACCAATCAGACATGAGGGTGTATCTTCCCCGGCTTTCTGGGCAACGTTTTCCTCTTTGGTAATAACTGCAGTGTAAGTGGGCTCCTGCTAGGACCCGCTCCTCCATCCTGACTTAAAGATCATTCTGTGAAGGAGGGTCCAAAAGTTGGCAAGGGTCTAGGCTGTTGACAGCTAAAGAAGTTCTGAACGCGCCTTCAGACTTTTAATTCAATACTGCACATGTTTTGGTCTCAGGGACTGTTGACAGAGGCGTCCACACCTTGCATCTGCAGGTGTGCACAGTGAAGTCTGCTGTCTGGTCTTATTCCCAGTGTTTATCTTTGCTCATCCAGTGCTTTCCACTGACAAGGTCTTACTCCCACTGATTCATACAAATAGCAGCTCATACCTTAGCATCACAGCTAGTCCCGGCAGACAGGTGGAGGTTAGACTATTTTGGGAGAAGACCTCCGTAGAACAAACATGTTACATAATGTATACAAAACATGTCCCTTGGGGTGGAGCATCTGCCTGGGTTCCATCAACAAAAGGGAGTCATTGCAGTCATTACAGGTGTTTGAAGTCACACCAGGTTAATGCTGGAGTTAGACCACAGGTGTGCCAGAGAGGGAAGGTCTGGGAACTGCAGGGGGTCTGAGGAACCATCACCCCTGACTTGAGGAGTAAGCAGTGGAAATCCCTGGCTCCCAGAGCCATCTCATCGGCTGCTTTGGGATTTGGAGAGGACGGGGAAGTCCACATATCTGCCCTTCTACCTGCATGGTCTCCATGAGAACGATTATCATTTTGCTTTGTCTTAGACATCTCATTTGATTTCCTGTCATTTAAGTTATTTCTGGAAAGTAGTCTCTGGGTTTATAAGGGAGTATTGATGGGAAGCTAGAAAATATAACCTAACACAGGTGTGCTTGTCCCAACAAAAGAGGAAAAGCAAGTTAGGGACTGTCTCTCTTTCTTTCATTCATTCATGGATTATTGAATGACCTGCCACATGCCAGTACCTGGGACTGCAATTGGTATCGCCTGAGCTGTGCCCTTCTTGAGATTTGTGTATTCAAGTCCTGCTTCCAAATGTGGTGGTATTCGGAGATGGGACTTCTGGGAAGTGATTAAGTTAAGATGAAGTCATAAGTGTGGTGACTGTGTGTCAGGATTCATGCCCTTCTAAGAAGGGAAAATCTCCTCTGTCTCTGTCCTCTGTGCGAGGACGCAGCAGGAAGCCTGCCACCTACAAACTAGGAAGAGGTGCTCACTAGAGCCTGACAGTGCTGGCACCCAGGTCCTGGACTTCAGCCTCCAGAGCTGCAAGAAAGACCTTTCTGTTAAGTCATCTGGTCTGGACTTTGCTGTGGCAGCTAAGCAGGCTGAAAGGCAGAGAGCAAGGACTCCTGTGTGTGCTCACCACTCCCCACAGCCAGGTGTAGGTGGTGGCTGGGGACTTCCCACTGGAGGGGGAAGGGCTTAGGGTGGACCCAACTTCCCCAGGGAAACAGACTGCTGACGTTTGTATGGGTGGTCACTGTTCAGAAAGCCAGCTGAGGACTGCTCAGGGGCACACTGCTCTCCGATCTCAGGTAGATGGGGGTCTGGATGGGGGGAGAGGATGGAGGAGAAGGAGGTGACACAACCACAAATAAGTCATTGTTTCTTTTTCCTTCCTTATTTTTCTCCCGAAATTATATTCTGAGGCCACAGTTTTCCCTGGATGCAGGGAAACCACCCAGCAGTGCTTGGGTAGGTGTGATAGTTAGAGACAATGTCCAGGTTCGGGGGCTGCGTATGGTGGGAGGGCCAGATGCCCAGCATCGCAAGGTTCTCCTTCTTTACACTGCTCCTCTTCAATGGCAGTTAGCTAGATGTGCCGATACTCCTGGGGCCGGGGCTCACATCAGTGAAGAGTACATGCCCAGTCTCAGCTCTGGGGTGCCCTGCCCCAGGTGACCCTCTCCTTCCAGGGTTAAAGTCATTAGGAGATGTAGGCATGCCCAGGGGTCCTACAGAAGGGACCTGAACATCCTTCTTCTGTCAGGGGCTCCGTTTGCCTTGCCATTGTTACTGTCCCCCTCAGCCACCCTGGGTGTACAAGCCCTGTGTGCTCATAGGGGGCGCCTGAGGAATCCCCCATCCTTCAAGGTCCCTATTCAGTGTATCCAGGGCACAAGGAATGGGGCAATAAACATTACAAAAGAAACCTGTTCTAAGTGAGAATGGCCAGGGACAGGAGCGCCACCATTTGCCATTGACTGGGTTGGTGAGAACCTGACCACCAGCCACCTGAGGTGTTTGCTCTGAGGCCAATGAAATGAGAAGGGACATCCGGGGGTGCCGGGAAGCCACTCCTCTCCTTTCTTCTGTCTCATTTCTATTGCTGGGAGGAATCTGCCACTCAGAGCTAGAAATGAATATCATACTTGTGCAATAGAAGAAGCCAAGGGAGGAATGAGGCAGAGACATTTCGGGCTCAGATCAACAGCTCCGTTGATTGAGTTCAGTGAGTCCAGCTTGGGCAGAAGGCTCCCTGCCCTCTGGGATCTGCAAGACTCCTGCCTGTGGCACCAGGGGACACGAGCCACGGCCGAGCCAGAAGAGGACAGGTGGGCCAGATGTCCTGGGCTCCGAAGGCTGTGTATTTTAGTGTTTCAGGATTATTTGTGAATATCAACAGATTGAAATTCATAGACCTCCCCAACTGACAGATATTCTGGGATATTTCCAAATTCCCCAAGTTAATTTATGCCTGAAGATAAAATTTCCATCACTTGCTCTGTGTGGTTGGAGAGGGAGTTAGCAGACCCACACACGCGCTCCTAGGAGGCCTTCGGAGGACATTTATGGAGAATTACAAATACTTCCAGTGACGTTTCCCTCCACATCCTCAGCTGTGTTTCCTGGGCACCAGGACCAGCAGCCTCCCATCTGTCCAGCCACCCGTGAGTTGAATGGAAACCAGTGTTTTGCCTGAGAAGGGCAAGGAGGGGAGCACGTGCAGGTGGTCCAGTGGACTCACGTGTCATGAGTGAGTCACAAAAACTGGAGACAGGAACTTTTAAATTTAAAAATATATAAGGGTTGGAGATGTAGCATGCCTAACACATCTGGGTTCAATCCCCAGCACCAGGAGAGAAAACAGAAGAAAGATGGAATGGGACTAGGATCCAGGGAATTCCCTTACTACAGGGGGTCCCCTTCTTCCCCTCCCTCAGGGTGCCCCAACATAGCACTCTCTTCTACAATGTGCTACTAGCGCCCTGGAGTCTTAGTTGAATTCTTTATCTAGTAGTAGCTGCCATGAGTGTATACTCAGTGTACACAAAAAAGCAAAATAAAGGCTATTGGCCTGGGAAACATCATAAAGGTTCTTATGGTTTATGGGGCTAAAGGGAAAGGCCACGGGTATTGACCTGGCTCTGCTCCTGCGGGCCCCACTCAGGCTGACCAATTCCTTCTCCCATGCTCAAATTATCTCTCATGTAATTAGGAGATTTTTTTTCCTTTTTTTTTTTTCTTTTGAGTATTTTGTTTTGAGGTTTAAAGTTCTTAACCCTCACATTTAAGTGGGAGAAGTGCACTCAGTGGGGTCATCCACCACCACTGTCAGCTCAGGAGTGCGGGTGGCCTAGCCTCGGCCCACCGACTGAGAGGCTAATGATGAGAGGCCCTGCAGCACACCTGGGAGGGCTCCCTGCACATCTGGGCCCTGGCCCTGCTTTCCCATGGGGCTGTGATGTGAGCTACGGTGGGTCTTGGCTACAGCATCACAGTCACCAGAATCACCTCCCTGTGTTGACCTGTCCTTCCTGTATCTGACCACTCCTGACACACTCCAGAGACATTTCACAGCCTAGAAATACCAGGGAAGGAGGGAGTGGTCATTCCTTCCATGGGATGGGGCTGCATACCCACCCTACTCTGTGCAGTGGAGCCCAACCTGGAATTGGGAAAGAAGCTAGTGGCTTCAAACTCACCTGCCCCTGGACAGAAGCCGATGGCTGATCTTTGGGTTTCCCACCTGCTGTTCTCAGACCCATCCCCTGCTCCTCTGCTCTGGCCCAGGTGAAAGGGCTGGTTCTCGCTGACTCTGTTTCCCAGGCTTCTATCCCCATGCTGGAGAGGTGTCAGGGACATCAGTGGAAAGTGGGAAGATGTGACAGGGAGAATCCACAGCGTTTCTCTTCACTTTCTTCTCATTTGGCGATTATTTCCATCTTAGAGATCTGACTATCCTAAATTTTAGCATCCCCAGGGACACTAGTACCAATCCCTCCTGAACACCAGGGTCAAGGTGCTGCTCACCACGAGCTCAGGCTCTCCAGCAGGCTCTGGTACTCCAGCCGCACCAGCTGTTGCCTCCACCACTGCCCCTCTCATGGGCACCCATGCAAATTCGGACTTACTGTGCACACCCTCTGCAGTTATTTTCTAATTTTTTTGGTAATTTCACCTTTCCTCTACATTTTTAAATTTACACAGAAAACTTGAATTTCACAGTACAGCTTGAATTTCACAAATTCTACATATTCCTATAAAAATGCAGAACGCTACCAGGGCTAGATGCGACCCCCTGATGTCCCCTTCTGATGACGTGTGTTTCCAGATCTTCTAGACACAGATGGGGTTATAAGGACACAAGCTTCTTCCAGAAGTAACAGGAAACCCAATGGGAAAATGAGCCAATGACTTAATGGCCACCTCACCAAAGTGGGTAAGTGACAAAGAACACAAGGGTGGCTCTCAACTGTCCCCAAGAAAATGCAAAGTAATACCCATGAAAATGAAGGAACGGGGAATACAGGCACTTGGGAAGGGCTGGCCAGGACGTAGGGCTGCAGGCTTCTTGCATCTGTGATGGAGAGTGAATGGGAACAGCCCCCTTGACTCTGGAGATATCCATTGGTGTCACGCATGTGTACACCTCATGGCTCTACAACTGCAACTCTACCCATAATTGCACATGCTCCCCAAAGTCACAAATGCTCCCAGAGATGTTCTCTGGGTCACCTACCCCAGCCAGGGCATGTTTGCCTTTCCCTAATGGGAAGCATTAGAGGCCCGTCCACCTGTGAATCACCTGTGGTCTGTTCACTTAGGGGAATTCTGCACAGCAAGGAGAATGACTGAAGGGGACACGATGAGGATGAATTGCCAAATGTATTGCATAAAGGAAAGTGAGTACAAAGGGAAATGTGGCATTATGTGAGTGTGTAGTTCATGTACAAAGTTCTACGTCTTGTGGAAATATAAATATGACCAGTTGACCTGGAAAAGATCATTCCTCTCCAAATATACAATGAGCGTAAACAATGTTACTAAGTTCTAGTTCTATGCAGTTAGTCTAACCAAATCTGGCATTTGGTTGCCAGAGAGTGTTGTTATGGAGGTACTAAGGAGGTATCAGCATCGAACTGAGACTTTAGTTAAGGTAATAAGAGGAATGAAAAGGTAATTGGGTGTCAAATTTACTATGATTTATTTTTTAAGTCTTGAATTGTGACAGAATATAAAACTGTACTGTGAGCCTTGAGCCTCATAAAGCAGAGTCTTGGGGACACTGGGCCCTCACTCTTGTTTCCCAAGGGAACCAGGTTCTCCCTCAGATGAGAGCAAATGTCCCTGACAATGCAATGGAGGCTCTGCCAAGAGCCCAGATGTGATCTTTGACCACAACATGACCCTCCTATAAAACATTAAAATATTATTTCTGAGAACACAGGTTAGTTGGCTTTTGAGGAGCAGATATCATTAAGTCTTGCCTTTGCATAACCTGAACATATACAGTCTGGGCATGATGCAGCTTTACCTTAGATACACTTCCTTCTGGACATTTAATTTTCCCGTAAACTCTTTCCTAACAAAACAGCTCTCTGGAAGGAAGACCAACGTTGGGGGCTGAGGAGGGGCTGCCTGTGGTTCACACAGTGTGGCCACAGGCCTCCAGTGTCCTGTATGGGACCCGGGTACAGTTAGAACTACAACTCTCATTCATTTGTGCAGCTTCTCTGACTTGTTAGATGATTTTAAAAATGCTTCATCCTTATTATGAGATGAAAAATTAATGACATTAGTCAGACTCCTGCCCTTTCTTTTTCAACCTCCACTGCATCTCTTTCCTTTCAAGAACTGCTTTTCCCAGGTTTGAACCCCTAGGGTAAGTTCTGGGAAACGTAATAATTTTAATCCAAGGTCGTTTATGAAAATGAAGCTTTTCTGTCTCCTGTGTCAGGCAGCAGGAGTTTCCATCGCGGCTCCTTAGCTTGTGCAGAAGCTCGGTGGGGTGGGGGCAGCTCCTGCTGGGGTACCCTTTGTGTGTTGTGCTGAAATTTAATAACAGGGTGAGGAAGAGAGGAGCGTCATTTTCATCTTAAATAACCGAGTGGAGAGGAGAGTAGCCCTCATTTGAATAAAGCATGTGCTGAACACAACTATTTGTCTGGGAAGCTGCTCATCACTCAGATATCAAACACCCACTCTGGACAAACAGCTCCACTGTTTATAATCTGATCACCTACAGGGCTTCCAGCATGGTGGGCAGTGGGCTCATTATAGGAGGCCAAAAAAATTGGTAAATAAAAGAAAAAGTTATACTAAAGGAACAAAGTTGATGTGCCACAGAGGTGGCACTAAGCAGGTGACAGTGTGGGCTCCCTGTGGTTCAGTGGCCAGTTCTCCATTTGTAAACTGAGGGTTGTGATAGTGTTTACTATTACCAAATCCTACTCTTTAGTGTCTTAATGTAAAGTAGGTAGTTAGATGTGAACAGAGGAATGAACAGAGGAAAAATCAGGCTCATTCCATCTTGATTGACGAAGATCACTCCACATCAGGTGGCAAGAAAGACCCACCATAAAACCACCTCCTTCACAGATGGATGTAAAACTGAAAAGGGCAAGATTGGTCAAGTCCTGTGAAAATTAGAGTGTCATAGCATCATGAATCCAACTACTATGTGTGATTATAATGCAGGGAGGGAGGAAGAGAAGAAGAAAGGAAGGAAGGGAGGGAGGGAGGGAGGGAGGGAGGGAGGGAGGGAGGGAGGGAAGGAGGAAGGAAAGAATGAAGGGTGGGAAAGAGCTTGACCAGCCTAAGGCCTGTTCCTCTTTGGAGCACCCACAGAGCCCGAGGCCCAGGCCTGGGAGGAACTGCCCAAATGCACAGCCCCTGAGGAGGGAAGTTTCCAGACCAAACTGAAAACCTGTCCTGCCTCCTCTCCCTGGAGGACCCAGCGAGGCCCTCACTTCCATTTCACTCCATCAACTTTGTGCTTATTCTAAGTCTCTTGACCAAAATCTTTCTTTCAAGGAGACAAGCACTGAGAGATGGTGTCACCAGGTAAGAGTAAGGCCTGGTGCTCAGATGAGGGTTTGACTGGCCATTAATGTTGAATTCCCATCATGCTCCTCATTGTCACCCAGGATTTATGTCTAGTTTCTGTCTCTCAGTCACTCTCCCCCCTGCTCTGGTTTTTCTCCTCTCCATGACTTGGGGCTCTCACATGTCACTTCTGAGCCCAAGTCTGCCTTTTCTCAGACACCAGCTCCCTACTCCTGACTGGCCCAGGGATTCCCAGGAGAGAGGCCCCTCTGGCCCTAAGTTCAGAGCACAGACCTGGCTTCCTCTGTGTGGCTGCAAAGAGGAGGCACAGGGAACCATCACCGGAATGGAGGAAGGAAGCTCCTTTAGTAGGGAGGGCTGGCTATAAAGAGGCTTCCATGAGGGGCCAGTGGTGGGGGCCCTCGCGTGCCTGTCCTTCACTGCCAGCACTTAGCATCGATATGGGCACAACGCCCAACACTCATGGCCACCAGATTCTCCATGCCCTCTTCTGCTACCTTCTTCCCTACCACCCAGGAGCCAACTGAGGAGTGAGAAGCCCAAGTGCCCTCTGCAAGGAGAGCTTTCATAATGTCCAGTCCCTCCTCCCACCGTCCACCATCATCTACCTGGAGCTGAGATGCTGTGGCTTTCTTGTGTCTCATTTCTTGGGGTAGGATTAAGAGGAAGGTTAGAACTTTTTTGAGAATTATGCTTTTATTCAAAGTGGGGAAGCCAAAGATAGGCTGAAAGAGCCAGGTATTTCTACAGGAGTGGGAAAGCCCATACTTGTTTTGGAAAGTATTTAAACTATAAATAAAAGTGTGGGCCTGAGGAGGCTCCCCAGCCAGCTTCACCCCTTCCCATCACCTGTGTGGCCCTCTGCACGAACCTGGATTATGTCCAGGCAGTGAGGACCATCACTGCAAATCATCTGAGCACTGGAACCAGGGGCAGAAATGTTGGTGGCCACAAGGTCAGGACAAGGTCAGGGCTGTGACTTGCTTTCCCTGGGAATCCATGGAGCCCCCTTTGGGAAATTCTTTTATATGCATAAGATGTCAGAAGGTCACATGACCCCAGAGCAAGTTCATAGGGGCCATTGTTGTCTTGCCCAGAGTGAAGCCTGCTGCTGTGCCCTTTGTCTCAACTGTGCTGTTCCCTATGTCTGGAAGCTTGAAGGTTTCATTATTTAGCCCAAGCCTTCATTTTACCTCATTTATGGATGAGCATTAAGAAAGAAAAGTAAAGTTGGTAAAAATAAAATCCCTTATTTTTCTAATGAGAGACATCTGTTTATTCCCCTTGTTCGTCGTAGTCTCTTTTTTTTTAATGTGTATTTGCTTAATTGGCAAGTTTTTTTTTTTTAATGCCAGTCAAGACTGATATGACTTGGAAACTTATCAGTAGCACAGCCATCTTTTTGTAATTGTAGATACATCTTTAAAACCCACTACTGTTCATTAAGAAAAGAAAGACTGGGAGAGGGTGGAGCAGGTTGGGAGACAGGAGTGAAACTAAAGACTGAAAGTGGTCATTTAAGGGTCCCCTGAAGATGTTCATTTCCTAGCCCCAGAACCTGTGAGTGTGCTCCCTGACATGGGAGATAGGACTCTGCCCATGTGCTTAAGCTGAGAACCTGTCCACGGGAGATCTTCCAGAGGCAACAGGGAGGGCAGTCTGATTTAAGGTCCTTCTCACAGGAAGGCAGCAGGGCCCATCAGAGAAGGACACTTGGCAGTGGACACTGAGGTCTAGAAGCTGGCAGGACAAACAAAGGGTCTCTCCCCTGGGGCCTCCAGAAGACAGCAGCCCAACCTACACCGTGGTCCAGGGATCTCTGACCTCCATAACTGAACGGCAAAAGCCACTGAGTTTGTGGTGACTTCTTAGAGCAGCAGTGGCAAATGGTACAGTCCCCAAACACTGATCCCCACATGCTAGAGAGCAGATCCACTGTGAAGATGTTTCCTTGGCAGACAGACCAGGGGTAAGGCCATTCACGACATTTTGATGAAAAAGGATACTAACACATTGAAACAACAGCTTCTCACTACGTTACCTAAGGGCTTCACTAAGTTGCTGAGGCTGGCTTTGAACTTGCAATCCTCCTTCCTCAGCCTCCTGAGTTGCTGGGATTACTGGAGTGCACCACCACACTCAGCAAAGCTGATCTTAATTGGGGCTTCCTGAGAAGATGGGCAAGAGACATTCCTTGTTAATATCAGAAGTTTAGCTCTCAAAACAAACGTGAAGGGTGAGGCTCATCATCACCCCCAGTTAACCAAAGAAGAGGCTGAGGCATAGAAACCTCAGATGTGTGGCTCCAGGTCACAAAGCCAAAGGGAGGAAACAAGGACCTTCCATGGATTATCCAGCAGCAGACAGTACCTGCAACTGCCTTTACAGGAGATTGGGATGTGAGTACAACATATAGATTAATGAAATCAGAAGGCCAATTTGAATGAGCAAAAGTCTGAATTATGGAAATTGCATAGAGAAATGCATGCTGGGAGCTTTGAGATGTCATTAAGACTCTGAATGTGCATTAAGACTTAATAAATGCTATCCAGGCAGAGAACCTCAAAATGCTTTGGGGGAGAAGATGAACAGAACCTTTTGCTTCTCCAGTTATGATTATCATTTATGAACAAATAACATGCCATTTTCCAACATGTTTTCATCCTTATTCAGTTTAAATCCTCCACTTCCTTGTTCCTGGCACAGGAAACCCTTTCATGTCAGACAAGACAAAGGTGCTGTTGATTCCACCTTAGCATAAATGTCACACATTCTGCAGAAATAATGGATTCTAAATTAATGTGGCTTTATAGAATTTGCAAAATAATTAATGACGATTACTGGCTTGAATCTGACATGGAGACCTGTGGATTATTGGGGCCACCTGCAAATGACTTTGCAAACAGTTTGATTGTATTTCTCTGTACCCAAGCAATAGTTATTTTGTTATTATTACCATGATAGAATCTGTTTAAATGCATGTTTAATTACATCACAACTACCTAAATTATCTAAGGCAAAATTAAGTTTTCAATATCTGCCAAAATCTTAGATTCTAACTTTGACCTTAACCCCACTCTGTCTCTCTCAACGATTCTAGCACCTAACGCAGAGGTGGCCTCTGACTCCTTTGGGAGAGTGGTCCCTTACGTTTCCTGGGTGTTCTATTCATCTGGGTGTCACTGAGTGTCTGTTTGGAGCTTGTTTTCTCAGGGTTTGCAGGGACCTCTTTGCATGGCTGTCTGCTGCACGAGCGTGGGCAGTGGGCATGGCTGATCACTAGCGGCTGATGACCCCTCGTCAGAGCTCCGCTGGCTCTGCTTATCCTTTGAGAAGACCCAGGCTCTTCTTCCTCCCCACTCCCTGATTTTTATCCCAGGAGATGGGAGGATGTGGCCTCTGGACACAGGTGGGAGAGGAGGGTCCTCCCTTGGTGTGAATCCTCCCAGCCAGCTTAGTCTTGTGGCCCTGATTACCTGTGCCTCACTGGGCTCCTTTTTCCAGAGCTGCTGTGGCTGTGCCACCTTGGAGCAAGTCCTGGTGTTGAACATTCAGCGTCCATGGTCCCCTGCCACAGCCAGGACAGCTGTAGCCTGACTCCTGTTCTGGAGACTGGCCTTCCACAGGATTCCGCCGGGCAGGTCTCATGGTGCCTGGGTGCCATGGTGCCACTTTTGTGGGTTCAAAGAACAGATGGTACTGCCTGGATTCTGGGTGGCCCAGGAAGGTGGGAAACACACCAGCTTGCCCATGAAGGGCAATGATCCAGTCTCTAAGTCTCACAGGTAAGGAAGGAAGGTCGTCAGAAGCATCCTTCCAACTTTAAGACGGAAGCAGCATCTCCTAGGACAGATCTTTGTTCTGTGCTTCAAAATCAGATGTAAAAGAATCCATTCCTACTCCCACTCTCTGGATTCTGGAGGGATCATGAGCTCTTTGGAATATGTGGTCCCTTCGACCCTCTCTGTTCCTTATGCACTGTCACATGCCTTCCCAATTCTGGGCTTCCGGGCTAAATAATTGTGCCTTAATTATTTCAGAATTTGGGAGAATTTCTTTCCACCTAGGTTTGGGGGACTTTTATTTTCTGCACTTTTTCTTTAAACTTACTTAGATCCTACTTGGCTCTATTTGATTCAAAGAATTATTTCAAAATAATTGAAGGCATCTCCCCTGGGTCCAGCTTTGTGCTAGGCTGGGGGGACATGTCAGGCCCAGGATGGGCCCCAGTGTGCTCACCGCGCAGGGAAGAAGCTCCCGGAACAAACTTGCAAAATCCACATTTAGGGCCATTGCTTCTGTCTTTTTACTACCCCGGATGGATTTCTCTGTAGTTGTTCTATATTTATAGCAATTTTTCTTTGCAAGATCGATGGGTAAGAGTGAGCGCCTAATAAATCAGCATCATGAATGTGACAAGATGTCCTCACATCGGAGTAGGCTGTCACCACCAGGGCCATGGTCACTGGCTTTTCCTTGACCATTCATCATGGCTCATAATTAATTACAGCTCTTAAATCCAAGATGTCATTACAGAGATTATAAATAATAGAACACTCTTATGTTGGATTATCTATTTATATTTTTGTAAATGTCTCTCCCTTCCCCTCACCCCAAGGGAGCAGCAGCAGTGAGTCTTTGTGTGAGAAATTCTAATTAACATTCTTAGGTCTCACATGTTTTTGTTCTCTTCTGCACCAGGAAAAACAAAAAAAATTCTTGTGTATTGTCTACTATTCCAACACAAAAAGGAGACACTGAATATTGCCCTTGGCATGGGCAGAGCATTAATTAGCATGGGACAAGTGCCAGGGCACCTCTAGGTACCATCAAGGGATGGCTGCTTTCTTTGAAGTAAAAAGTTGCTCAGAACAGGGGTCCCCAGTGTGGAATCCCAGAGCTGGAATACAGCCAGCTCTGAGGATGGCTTCCTTGCACAGGGCATTCTGCTAAGGATCAAATAAGAGATGTAGCCCAATTTTGTTATGAGTTGTGGCTTTAATGCAACACAACCTAGTAGGTGGGGGTGGCTGCTCCTGGAACGGCTAAAAACAATGAATCAAATCATGTTTTTAAGTGAATACAGCAAAGGTTTCTAATTCTTATCCTACAACAAAGACCTGGGACAGGTGTCTTTCTTGCCTTTGCACTCCATTTCCCAGGCTCCCCATATTTTTATGGGAATCCTGCATGGAGTAGCACCTGGGACAAACCCACATCTCCCACAGCCAGTGCTGAAAACTGGTCCACAATCTCCTGGCCCTGAGTGGTAACAAAATAGCCATGACTCTAAGAAACCCTTTTAAATTCACAGGCTTTCTTTGCTCATCCATCCTTGCCCCCCTCTCCAGGAACATAGAAAAGGAGGGGCTTGAATAGAAGGCTCACCTACAACACTGTTAACCAAAGCAACAGGCCAGTGGGACCCCCCTGTGGACTATCATCTCAGTCCCATCCACAGCCTGTGCCTGGGGGCTCTGCACCCTTGCCTGGCAACTCTGGTGCACCCCAGGGGTCAACAGAAGCTTTGCCTCCTGAGGGAAACCTGCCAATTTGGAAAAGCAGGTCAAGTCCTACACTTTGTACCACATGTGTGTAGTTTCCTAACTATTTCGTGTTTGTGCTTTTCCCCATATTTGTGTGGCTTGTTCAAGGCCTGTCTCTCCTTTGGGACTGGGGACTGTGTGTTTGTACCTGCCATACTTCAGCTCCTAGCAGAAGGTGTGGCATATTTAAGCAGCCAATAAAGTATTTTTGAGAGGCTTAATGGAGGACTTAGTGGCCCAGGACACTTCTCTGTCACCAGCACTAAAACTAGAGAACCGTCTGCATATGTTAAAATTGCTGAGGTCCCATGCGTTTGAGCACAGCATGTCTGCTGCCATCACTCTGCTTAATGTAAGATTTCCATCATCTCCACTGTAACTTCTTCCCGTCCCCCTCCCTCATTTCAAAGGAAACTTTGCTAAATTTCTCACCCAACACATCCACTCATGCAAGACCACACATTTACCCTAATGAGGCAGCACTGAGCGGGCCTCGAGGCATGTGTAAGAGTTTTTCCGAGAGGAAAGAAAGTCTGTTTCTTTAGCTGTCCGATAAACTCAGAAGCCCATCACCTTATATCACTCCCATCTGAGAGCATGTCAGCCCCCTTAGAAAGCCTCTCCTTCAAGTCTGCCTGCCCATGGAGAAGGGTCTCTGGCCCAGGGACTTATTCAGCAGCTGACAGATGTATCAGCCTCTGCAGTTCGGCACAAGGACCCCCACCCCATCCTTCATGAGCCACCTGATGTTCGGGGTCCCATGTTGAGTGGCCATTCATACTTCCTTTATGCCAAGTCTATGGTTTTACAGAAAAGCAGATTCTCCTGGGGTGGGACGCACATCAGCCAGCCTTTAACCCTCCAGAGCCCATGTAATATTTATCTGAAGACAGGTTTAATCTGATCTTTGAAAAATCAAAGACAGGACCCAATGGAAGAGGGACCTCCCTGGGGAACGTGCACCTCCCCCCTCTCCACCCACTGTGCTGTGGCGGGGCAACACCTAGGCAGCCTCTCTGTGCTGCCTGTGCTTGGCACAGAGCAGACACCAGTGCATGTATATTTACAGGAAATAGCTGAAAACTATTGCTTGAAAAGTACTGTGTGCGTAGATCCCACAGGGTCTCACTGCAGGCAACTGATGGATCCAGGGTACACCCCCTCATCGATACCCACAACCCTCAAACCCCCACAGCAACTCAGAGAAGTCCCAAACACCACTTCCCTCCTCTTACCACATCACACAGAGATCAGGGAACACAAGGTGAAAGCCAATCCGATCTAATAGTTTCCTGCCTTGTATTTGATCTCATTTTAGAAAATTTTATCAATTGAATGATTAACAACCATCAACAGAGTTTAACCTCCTGTGACATTTCTTAGCATGTGAAAAGATGATAAGCACTTGGGATTGGGAAGACAGAGAACAATTGAACTAATAGCTTCAATTGGAAGGGTCAGTACAAAGGGCTGGAACCTGTGGGAGAGGATTTTGGAGTGTGTACATCCACACTAACAGGACCAGTGACTTGTTCTTCAAGATCTAAAAACAGAGCAAAGCATCCACACAAACAAATCACATATTTTCTCTCACAAGAAATATATTAAATATGCAATACTTACAGAAGAGAGCAGGCAATCAAATCAGTTTGATGCTTCTCCTGAGCAGAGAGGGTTTATAAGGCTTGTGTGGGAATGTTGGCTGGGGTGTGGTTTTAAAGTTTGGGGTTTCATCAGGTTCTGTAAATGCTGTTTTCACTGATTGACACTATGTAACACAGCCACCTTCATAGGCGGCTGACAGGATGAGTCTTAAACTTGGACGGCTGGAACACCTGTGTGGGGGGATTGCTGGAATTATCTGTTCAGAGATGGCTGGAGTGACTGTGTTGGTTTTGCTTCATGTTGCATTATCTTGGGTTTTTTTTTGTTGTTGTTGTTGTTTTTGGTTTTCTCTCTTTCTTAGAGGGAAGGACTTTAATGCACCCTTGTATTTTTTCCCTTTTGGAAGGGTGTGTCGTATTCATGGTCATCATCCCTCAATGTCACCTGTAGGAACTGGTAAGTCCCTTAATGCCAGCTGGTAAAACAAGACAGAGAAGTAGCTTGTGGTCAAGATAAATATTAATTGGCTGAGTGGGAGGCTGGATGCTCGGATTCCATGCAGTCACTCAGGGCACCAAAATCCTCCCACTTTATGGCTCCACTGCCCTCTGTGATTCTGCCATGTCCTCTTTATTGGTCAGAAGATGAAGGGAGAAAAGGAACAAGACTGTGTAGGAGTATTACATGTCCCAAACCCAGGAGAAGTGTACACAACATCTTTCTATAGTCTACTGGTTCCAGGGAACCCTGACTTTCCCTGAATGATGCTACCTGAATGCAGTGGGAATGAAATATGTAGTCCAAGTCCAGGTTCACGGAGAAGAAAATTGAGTTTCACAGATCTATCAAGTAGCACATTTTAGTACTTCTCTTCATAGAGAACCTACCTGCCTTCATAATATGAACTGAAAAACACAGAAGTACCTTAGCAGACTCACAGCCATGGGGGTTAGACGTGGACCATAGAGCCCACCATTCACACATTGCTGTGTAAGAATTGATCATGAATATATGCATCAGGCTGCGGAGGATTCATGAACCACTGTCTGGACACAGGTGTTGAAGAAGTCCAGTATTTCTGGGTCCAGTGGTGGTGGCAGTCTATTCCTATCATGGCTTGGTTGTGAGGTGTCCCCTACAAGCTCCTGTTAATGCAGGAGTATTCAGAAGTGAAGTCATTAGATGACAAGAGCTGTGACCTCTTCAGTCCATGCTAGTTGGAATGGCTGATGGTGACTGTGGGGTGGTGTGGTGGGGTTGATGAGATGGGTCACTGGGGGTTTGTACTGGAAGGGTTGTTCTTCCTGCAGCTCCCTCTCCTCTCTCTTTCTCTCTCTCTCTCTCTCTCTCCTCTCTGTTGCCATGTCCTGAGCTGTTCTCCTCTGCTACACCTTCCACTGTGAGGTTCTGCATCACTTCAGGCCTGGAGCTGTGAAGCTGGCTGACCATGGACTGAACCTCTGAAACCATGAACCAAAACAAACATTTCCTTCTCTAGGTTTTTCTTGTCAGGTATTTTGTTCCAGTACTGACAAGCTGACTCACATGTTTCTCCACACTGGCAGAATCCCTGTGCTTCTCTACCTGGCCATTTCCTGGAAGGTGTCCTAGCCTTGGTAAGCAGCCATGACAGACAGCACAGATTGTGTGGTTTGCACAAGAGGCACTGATTCCTCACAGTGCTGAGGCTGAACACCCAGGACCAAAGAGCCTGCAGAAGGGATGTCTAGCAAGGGTTTCTTCCTGGTTCTGACTTCGCATGGCAGATTGGGGAGGGGGCTCTGTTGAGAGCCACAGCCGAAGTGGCCCAGCAAACTTCCAGCTGATTGGTTCTTCTGCGGTGATGCTCATTGGGCTGTTTCCCCGCCCTTTCAGACCATGGAGCTGCTCATTGGAGGACTCTTTTGGCTCCGCCCACACGACCCAGCCAATCGGCCTCAAGAGTGGGAGGAGTGGGGGTTGAGAGGCTCACTGGAAGCCGGTGGTGACAGTTGGGCTCTGAGGGAATTCCTGAAGAGCTAGTGTGGTGTGGTATGTTTGTGTTCTAAAAATAAAGTTCGTTTCTGCTTGACAAGTGGCTCGTGAATTTTTCCCAGCCAGACTGCAGCAGGGCTCCCTGGGGCTCTATTATGACAACGTGCATCCCATCCATGAAGATCCATGCTTGTGACCCAAATACCTCTCCAAGGACCACAACTCCAAATACCATGACATTGGTGATTAGGTTCAACCTCAACGTTTGTTGAATGTGTATTTCGTGGGACCTACATACCAACACTATAGCTGAAGGCCTCTGAGTGCTGTTCATGGAAGTTAAATCTTGAATCTCATTTCCCATTTCCAGTAACTGGGAAAATTTCATGGTATTCCTTAATAAACACCTCCCTATTGCACCAGAGTAAACCTAGTTATTTACAATTAAAAACAATATGATAGCCCGTTTATTATAGAGAAAACCAAATCCATTGGAACAAGAGACAGATACCTATCACATGAGCTACACATGGCTATGAAAGAGTTTAATCTGGGCCACCCAATATTCTTTTAAAGATTGACAAGGGGTAGGAAAGACAGTGGAATGAGATGGACATCACTACCCCAAGAAGATATATAAAGACACAAATGGTGTGACTCTACTTTGTGTACAACCAGAGACTTGAAAAGTTGTGCTCTGAACGTGTACTGTGAGTTGAAATGCATTCTGCTTTCATGTATAATAAGTTAAAATAAATAAATAAATTTTTTAAAATTAAAAAAAATATATTTTAAGAAAAAAAAGTGGGCTTTCATCGCTCAAAATAGTGTTATCTGGCTTCTCTTGACAAAGGAGAATATCTTTCCACTTTAAGAATTGATATGTTAAAATGGTTAGAGAAATTGATCCTTTCATTTATTCATTGAGCACACATGAATTAAATACCCATGATTTACCAAAGCTTGATAAAATAGAGCCCCAACTCACAGAGCTAATTGCTTTTGTTCAGATTTCACCACCTAATGGAGATATAAAGGTGAAATTAACTCTGTTGATGTGACCATGAGTAATATCATTTATGTCCATTTTCATTTTAATTTGCGGGAAGGGCCTGCTGAGTGTCAGAGCCCTGCCATCTGCACTTGAGCAGGAGGCTTGGAGGTGGGTGAATGTCCCCACCCCCACAGGAAGACCTGTCTCCTGAGGAAAGAGAAGCAGTGCTCAGAGCTGAGTGACTCACTCCTAAGTCACTTGCTGAGGGCTTTCTCTCCAATTTCACCAGCAATCCTCAGGGCCATGCCGTGATGCCTGAGCTGCCCTTGTTCTCTGGGAACAATCTGGATTCAAAGATAACACTCACTCGGGTCACCAGGTTTTAAAAGATCCCTGTGGTATTCGAAGCCTGGTTCTGCTCTTCAAAGAGACTTGCTCAGACATGGAGGAAAGCCTCAGACACCGAGCGCAGAAGTGTCATTGCCAGAGGCACAGGTTTTGGGTCCTGTGCTTTCACTACAAGATTCGAGTCCTGGGGAGGACATTCTGTTCCTGGTCCCATCCTGGACTTTGAGTTCACATGAGTTTTTAAATTTTGCCTCCGAATATTAGTTTGTGATGCGTTAGCTTGTTCTAAGATTTGCAAATTCACTTGGGTTGTTAGAAGCAACCCTGGGTCTTTACCCTAAGAGGAAACCATTCAATTCCAATTCTCTATATTGGCTTTGAACTTTCCAAACTTTTAAGACCTTTTTATGTAGGGGTAAGCTCTTTATTTTTAAAAGAGTGTCTTGCAGTGGGATAATGCTGTCATTTTTGCTGATAGCATTTATACTTCTTTCCCATGCATGTCCCTAACCACCAGGACATCCTCAAGGCAAGCAGGACAAGGATGTCACAGAAGGAGTAGTGAGCATCACCATATTCAACGTGGAGGAAGCACTGCCAAGGAAGTGAATGAAAGCAGGAGTCAGTACACCCTCGGCTCTGCTGCCTCCACACACATGGTGGGTCCTGCTCAGAGGTGGGGGTAGTTGACATCCCATCCCCACTCCACTGCAGCTGGCCAAGCTTATCTCTATGGTGGGAATTTCAGAAGGGATGAAAGTGAGAGTCCTGGGTTCTTATCCCTAATCCTAAAGATTCTGAATTTATTAGAATTTGGAAAAAAAATTTAAACACTTGGAGCTTGATTTCCTATTTTAAAACATATTATTTCATGTCTCTTCATCCCTGGGCAACATGTGAGGGTTTATAGGCAATCTGATCATATTTTAATCAGAAAAAAAGATGAGCCACATCATTACAAAATTTATAAAATATATTATAAAGTTAACTTCTAAACTTTGAACTAAAAGATCAACATATATTTAAGTGTATTATCTCATTAACGACTGACACAGTGCATAAGCAGATACCAATTAAAGTCAAACACATTGATAATATCTTTAAATGTTGGAAGGCATTATTGTTTTGCATGCATCTTTTAAAAATTTTTCTATTTGCAGTAAGATTTTCAGGAAATGGTTTTGGCAATCTGAATGCTTTAAATTAAGTGTGATTTTGACCCTGTAATTCTGCTTCATTGGAAATATGTTAAAAATAGGAATTTGTATGGCAGTTATTTAAGTATACTTCTTACAGTGAGGGAAAATGTCTCTAAATAGGAGACTGATTAAATGTCTCATGAATACTATCAATATGAATTAGAAAAAAATAAATAGGGACAGATAAAATAAAAATGATATCTCCGTGAAAATAATAAAATGGATATTAGATTACTGTTTGGTGGACCTGAGAAGATACATTAATAACAAAAAGAACATAATTATTAAACAATTTATTTACAGGCAACTTTATTTTTGTATAAAATGCACAAATATAAAAATATTTATGGATGGTATAAGTGATTTACTACTTTCTCCTTGCACCTTTTTTTAAATTTCTGATTCCTTCATCATTTTTTATAACTTAGAAAAAATCAACTCCATAATATGACATTGCACTCATTTACCAAGTTTTCTTTCCTCCTGTTGGTGAAGTTGTATTGGAATGTACTGAAGAGTCATTATGCAAAAGATGTCTGGATTTGTGTGAAGGCTCTGCAGAGCCCATGCCTGCAGCTGTCATTCAGAGTTCTGCTAAATGGATACATCCTGAGGATTACAGTAGCTCAGCCTGGGTGTTCCTGGAGGACAGTGAGCCCAAATCCCCACAATGCTCCAAGGCTGCTGTTGGGTAGCGCCATCTTGGTTCCTGGCAGGCCATGCAGCTGCAAGTGCTTTTCTTCCCCACAAGAAAGTCAGTTCTTGCTTCCTTGTAGCTGCTGGGGAGGATGCGCCAACAAGTTTTATTATGTATCAGTTTTTACTAGATCACCAAACCCTTAAGGACAATGCCTTCCTGTCCCACAACTGAAAATTTTTTTTTCCATGTCAAAGGACAGAGGTAGTCAAGGACCAAGGCTGCATCACCATAGTAATTGAAGACCCATTCTTCTTTGATATTTCTGTTTTTGAAAAAAAAAAAACTGGCTCTTTCTCATTTGCATAGGGTGGGGCTATAATTTCAGCCTCCCTCCCAGGTTGGGTGGTACCACATGTTCTGTTCTGGCCAGGGGAATATGGGAAAACTGGTATCAATTTCTTATCATCTGGTTCCCAAATTTCCTTGAGGTTGTGGGTTAATGGTTTCCCTCTCCCGATTGACTTGCAGGCCACACATTCAAGATGTCAGTGTTCCAAAATAGAAGAAATCTGGACATTTGAGTAACAGGAACAGAATCCACACATGGAAGCAGTTGAGCTGTGTGTCTTAACAGCTTTCTGTTCTCAGCCAGGATGTAGTTACAAAGCACAAAGGCCAGGAGTACAGGAGGCTGCAAGATGGAAAGAGCCAGAGTCTCAGAGTGACTGCCTAGAGGGGAATCCCCTCCATCTTCTCCCCTGAATGGTGACCTGAGCAAGGAATAAAACAATCCTCTCATATTGACCCATGAGTCCATAGGGCCCTCTCCCACTCCACACAACCATGTGGTCTCATGCCCTGTTGGCATTTTTATCGAAGACTCCATTGTGACCACAGATGCTGGAAGGCATAATGTACTATCAGGCAATATTCAGCTGGATCTGAAGTAATGATTTGGGCCAGAAAATGTAATAAAAATTAGAGTTATTTACAAAATTTAGAATTCCAGAAATTTTATATAAAATATTAACTTGTGGCATCTTTTGAAAAAAGTCTCAAAACCCTCAGCCTGCATACACACCTGATGGATTTTGACCAGCCACATGACAGGGGTCCAGCAACAACTGAGTCCCCCAGCTCACCACCAGCAAGTCAGGCTCCCTCAGCTTTGGGTTTTCCAGTTTCAGTGGCTGAGGACTCCAATTCTAACTGGCAGTGACAAGATGTCCAGGGAGAACCAGTCACCACCTGCAAAATGGTCTTGGGATTCCAAATTGCCATTTCACCTTTTAGAAGGAGTTCAGGTACTGCTTAAGTTGACAAAACACGCTCTTGATTCATTTCTTGTCCAACTTCGTGTTGTGACCTCTGGTTCTTTGAAAAGCAAAGAATGAGAAAACTTAATGATTTTTTTTTCTTTTGAAAATCCTTCCCATGTAGACTCCCAACCTTTCCCTCCTGCCTTGCCCTGGGCGGTCAGAAGGAAGCACTGTTCTGTGGATGAGGTCTCCTGGGGTCAACTTTCCTGATGTTGTAAACATGCTCTAACCTTGATCCACAGAAGACATCCATCCGTCACCTGAAGTATGAAATCCTATTCACTATTGATTGTTTTAGAATTCTTTTCAAGTGTGTGATTTTAGGACAAGCTTCCTTATCAGAGTGTTCCTCAGCCCCTTCTGAGACCTTACAGTTTCCCTTCCTGCCTAACCCCTGTTTCCCTTCTTCTTGCACAATCACTGATGTGCTGAGGGTGCTGAGGATTTGCACCATGGATGCAAGATACATGGACTCCATGGAAAAGCAAGATGGATGACCCAGGGGAGGTCTGCAAGGAGGAGGCTGGACTCCACAAAACTTACTGGGTCTGAGCTGGTTTGGAGGTCTCCTGGCAGGAGTTTTAATGCATCTGCATAATAATGCACCCACCTCCACCACAGCAGCTTACAGCTTATATGGTACTGGGAACTGGCCACATATGGTTGGTTATGTGGGGGAGGGCAGGGTTCTTGGAGACACAGTGGAGGCTTCGTGTACCAGAGGCTGTCCTCCCCTCTGCCTGCCTCTGGTCCCTCCCGTCAGTCTAGACAATCTCACTCCTTTTGCCGACCATGCGGGGGGCATCCGTTGACAGACTGCTGGCTCCCCATGCCACAGGCATTTGAATAAATGTTTGTCACGCTGTGGGTTTGCTCCCTAGTGTCATCGTGGGCTCTATTCTGGGAAAAAAAAAAAGAGCCCAGGATTTGGAGAGATTGTCTCAGAAGCCCACTGATCCGTATAATTACAATCTAAATAAAACCACTCTGGTTATGGCTGTCAGGTCTTGGTGACAGTGGCGGTGGCATTTCAGAGAGGTCAGCATCAGAGACCAGGCGTTTCACCTCATGAGAACCATCTCAAGGCGTGGGGGTGGGGGGTCATGAAGATGATCAGACTGCAGTGTGGCTTTTCAAATAAACCCTGACCCCACTCTCACACCCACACTCCTCCTGTCTTCTTGCTTTCCTCCATTTCTCTTTCTCTCTGTATCTCTCTCTCTTCCCTCCCTCTCTCCCTTTCTCTTTCCCTCAGCATGTTCTCATGTTTGATTAAGTACCTGAGAAGTCAAGTGAATGCATGGTTCTGACTCTGGGGAGTCCTCCACTGGGGTCACTGACACGAGCAAGGGACGGCGGCGAGGTCCCCCGACCGCTCCCGGGTGGTCCTGAAGTCATGGTCGCCCCTGCCCCAGGTAACCTCTCCCGGCCGACGATCCGGTCTTGAAGAAAGAAGCCGCCACACACGAGATGCCTTTCCGAATGCTCGGTTTATTCACTCCAGGGACATCACATCACAGGAGGCACAGGAACAGAGGCTGGCGGGACGCAGTTCGCTTGATGTTGACCCACCACATAGTGGGTCTGAACTGGCCAAAGAGCTCAGCCTTCCTGGCCTTTAAATACTATAGTTGTTTACAACACTTCAAACCAAAAACATGTTTATTCCATAACTTCTATTTCTTATCCTATCTTAACAGATTGTCTCTATTACATCACATCTTGCTTACATCTTTGCTTATCTTAAACTATCACACTTGTTTTGTGCTAAAATACCTCAAAACATGTTTACCTTGTATCCTTATCTATTTCACACATTTTCTAGCTTAGGCACCTTTCTTCATCACAACATGTTTACTTCAAACTCTCCTGTCCTTTGTTTATTCCAAACTCTCCTGTAACTCTCCTGTCAGTCTCCATGTTCTAAGTAAACATGGATTATCTTCCTTGTGGGCCAGGGGAAGGTGCGTCCTGTCTGTTGTAATTGAACCATCAGGAAGATCAGGCTGCAGGTACAGCTGTGTCCAGTTAGTCATTGAACTCTGTTCTTTTCCCACTTCCCAGCTTTTCCTTCTTCTCTGTCAAGCCTGTCACCACTCAGGATGGAATATGAGGGCAGCAGGCTAAGATAACATTTTGAAAACAGATCCAGTGGTTATTTGGAATTTTATGAGATGTGGTCGGAGAAATAGGAGACTTGATATCTTCTCATTCAGGGTTCCTTTGAAAGTGAGGGGCTGGTCAGAATGAAATCATCAACTCAAAGTGAGAGGATTGAGAAGCCACCCCTGCCTGATAATGACCCAGTGAGTGCCCACGAGGTCGCCAGGTTGATGGACAGGCAGACAGAGGAGCACAGGGCTCATTATTGAATGTGTGTGGGTTGCAGTGCTCACCTCCCCAGCCACTGACCTGGCTGTCCTCCCTGGGGCTTGTGTGGTCAAACCCTCAGTCCTGCATCTGTCCCTGTGTCCCCAAGGTTGCAGATACTCTGTAGGAGTCCATGGATTACCCTAAGCCCAAGCCCCAGACAGGAGATGGAGGAGAGAGGAGAGCCGTCCGAGCACCCTCATTAGTAGAGAGCAACCATGTTGCCCAGAAGGCTCCCGGCCTCCCCTCTCATCCACCAGGGGTGGCCAAAGGGACCATGCAAGAGGTGGCTCAGCCTCAGGAATAGGTAACTGGAATAGGTATTCTGCCCCCCCCAGAAGCTCATGAGGAGGGAGAACAAAAGTGTCCACATAGAGAGGGGAGGGAGGGAAGGAGATAGAGATAGAGAGAGATAGAGAGAGAGAGAGAGAGAGACTTAGACATCCCAGTCCTCATTTATGCATGGCCAGGCCTGAGCCTCCTTCTGTGTGACTCAGCTGACTTGATTACAAATATTTATTTTTCTTTCCCCTGAATACATAGATTTTTGATCTTAAGACTCCTGCTTTCTTTTCTAATAATAAGGCTCAGATTATTTAAAAAAAATTAAAAATCTTCACAGTGAGAATTATTAATTCTCGTTAGTGGGGATTAGAAACATGGCATGATATTTTTAAAGTATCCCAAACTAATTACAGCTTATCAGTCATTCAGTTAAAAGCCAATAATCCTTCAGATTTTCAGCAATTACTGTCACCACCTATATCAGTTCATGTACCCCAGGATTATAAAGTACCAACCAAATGAAGACAAGAGGAAAGGAAACTAATCAATAGGAATGAACTTTAAAAGATCTAACTCCATATTCCTCAGTTCTTAAAGACTGTCCTGATCTGGTGGAAATCGATCCTTTAAATGGTGGTAGTTTATTAAATATGTAACTAAACGTGACCTGATCATGATAAGATTGTGAATCTTTCACAGTGATAAGCTCACAAAGCTGAGAAGTCCCCACAGTCCTGTTTTGAGGAGCAGGTCCCTTCAGCTTGGTGTGCAGTCCTTTGCCCTACACTGTGTCCCGTGTCCAGCGCCTGCAACCTGACTGAGCACGGAGCTCCTGGCACAGGGGCCTGGGCCAGGTGGGTCCAGTCCCCTCCCCTGAGGCAGATGCCGCCCCCTTCCACATTTTCTGAGGCTTATGTTCAAATGGTCCTTTTGGCTCTCAGATTCTCACTTCCCAGTTGCTGGTTTTGCTGTGCAGCCTATAAACCCAGACCTGAAACACTCCATTCCTCGGAGCCCACCCAAGACTCACTGGGAAGGCACCGTGAGGCCCTTCCAGGGGTTCTCCTGAGGGTGGAGGAGGGCAGGAGGGAAGGAGAGGGATGCCACCCACTCCCTCTGCTAGTCTCAGGGGTTCTCTTGCTGCCACTCTTTAAATATTGAGCCTGAACTGGGCTTTGAATGTGCTGCTGGTAACCCCTTGCAAAAGCAGAACGGGAGCAGCTTGCGCCAGCAGCTTCAATTGGCATAAAGACACTCAGCTGAGGGCTGGGGGCTCCCCTGGGGGGCTTTCCCGGGACCACCTGCTTGGTGCCCTGCAAAATACAGCTTCGTCCTTAGGATTCTTGCTGCCAAAGTGCTTTCGTTAACTTTGGGTTCTTATTTTTTCAGCTTTTCTAACTTCTTCAGAGTTGGGTAAAAAAAAAAAAAAAGTATAGCTGTCTCCCTCACTGGGCTGGAAAATTTGCACTCCATTTCCATTATTTTGAAAAGGCACTTTGTCGGGCCTAATGGTTAATGGGCTCCTGGCTGAAATTTACTTGTGATTATTATCACTAAAAGGCCCCCGAATCTGCTCGGGAGACCAAGGAGCAGTCAGAGTTTCCAGCAGGTGCAGTGGATGCTGGACACAGGACTCCGCCCTTCCAGGGTTCCTCTGAGGGCGCCTTCCTGCCGGCTCTCATTTCAGTTTGTTCCTGATTGTGCCCAGCAGGGTGAAGCCCACCTCCTCTTCCAGACTGAGTGGCCACCTGGATTGGAAGTTCACCGGTGCTGGCGTGCAGTTCCCACCTGTGGAGCCCGCCTGTCCCCAGGGAAAGGCCTCCTTGGGGTTGTTTTATCTAACAAGCTTCCTGGTAATCCTTGTGGTCCCTGGGAACTTAGTGTGGGAACCACTGAGTCAGAGAAAGGCCCTTGATATTGTAACTGGAGATCATCAGCTGCGAAGGCACTTTTGAGAACCACCAAGCTGAGGACCCGGGGACACGGCGTCTGACACCAACCTGTAACTCTTGACTTTACCTAGAATGGGAGAGAGGCCTCGACTGCTGTGAACCCTGCCTGGGCCTCCTTCCTGGGAGTCAGACACCTCAAATCACCTGCACGGTGCCACCTGGTGCCACCAGCTCTCGACTGGGAGGGGCAGTGTTGTGCAGGTCACAGTGGGTCGTCTGGCATCCTGGACACACAGGTAAGTGACTCTGAGATGCTGTCCCTGTTTCTCCTCTACCATCTCTTTGTCCTGGTGTGGTGACCTCTTAAAAATAAGCCACCTTACCACTGTGTGAGTGACATTTGGGGAACAAGGGAAGCAACCCCTTGTGTCCACACAGCCAGTCCTCTACCAAGCAGGGATCTCCTGAATTTGGGGGAAGGTCTGAGTAACTAAACTCACCCAGGCAGCTTCCGGCTAGTGCAGGGGAGTCCTTTCGCTCTCTGCCTTCTCTGACAGGCTCTGGGACGGCCCTGGGCGATTCTCTCGCAGTGGTTGACTTTGCTCAGTGACAGGAAGAGGCAAAGAGTCAACAGTGTCTATTCAGGATGGCAAAGCTACCTTTATTTCCTTAGCTGGGCACAGCTTGAATGAAAGGTTTTTTTTTTTTTTTTGATGAAAAATAAATTAAAAGAACAAGCAAGAAGTAAAGACCTGTGGCTTTGTTCCCAGCCCAGGCTGCTGCAGGCGCTGCTCTCTTTACCTTTCAATTTGAAAATGGAATTCATCTAAACAAAGGCACCTTCGCAACCTGTTCCCTGTCTCAGGGGCAAAGGTCAGAGCATGTTTATGACATATGTGTCCCCTTCTGAATTCCCTCTGATGGTGTGGGATCCTGGGCTGAGCTAATGCAATTAATCCTGGGGTCCCAACTTGCTAACATCTTGTGAAGATTAATGACCCCAACTGAAAAATAGGTAAGATCTGCCTCTTCTGTACAGAATCTACTCAGCAGGGGAGAAATGATAGTACTGGAGACGTAGCTTCTCTGACAACATAATCGTTTTACCCTGACATTTCAAATGATGACTATGTTCTGTGATTCCTGTTGCCTTTTATCGGGGTCTTACTATTTCTTCTCCTATTTATTATTATTGTCCTATTAGCTGTCACTTAGTTCATGTAAAATGATTCATCCCCTGCAAGACAGTAGATTTCTGGTACAATTTGAAGGCTTGGTGTTAAATGAATCTCAACGTAAATAGTAATATTCTTTTTATTGACAAAATATCTAGAACAATATGATAGGACATAGCTCTTTCTTTATTGCATTTTGAAAAATACACTTTGCAGTTGTTGGTGTCTTTTATAGAAAGGTTGGGAGGAGAGACAAAGAAGCCAACATCAGCAAGGAGAACTGAGGGGTAAATGTAGATAATTCACCTTTGTGAATCACAGTCACCTGCTTTAAGATTCTGTCCAGTGTTTGCTCTTCCACAAATCAGACATTGCTTCACGCCATCAACTTTACCCTTTGTCTAATGCCGCAAACTTGACTTTATTTTGCTAAGAATTATCTTTCATACTTTAGTAGAAAGTCAAAGCTTTATCTCAATTTTACAGTGATTGCTCCTGTGGAGTAAAAACAAAGCAGATGAATAAAAGGAATGAAACTGCTCACGGAGAAGAACAGCTCCCACCCATCTTGACATGGGCCAAGCATAAGAAACATCATCCTGGGAGGCAGGATCCACCAGCAGCCCATGTCCAGGTGTCTGTCCGCCCCTCATACAGGGATGGGTAAGGTAGACCAGCCATCTGCTGCTTGAGCTTTTCACGGTTCACGTGGACTTCCAAGAACATGAGAAGGAATATCTCCAGATACATTCACCTTGCTAGATTGTAGAAGCAGCAAGAATGCAGGCCAAAAACTAGAGGCCATTTTTTAAAGTGCAGAGGGTGCTGTCCCTCCACATGGTGACCGCCTGTGCCTGGTAACTCCAGAAGCACTATCTGCTGCCTCTGGATTTTAGTAGGTAACTCCCGGCTGGCTGGGAAGATTTCCCCTGAAGTTTTTGTGTAATAAACGCAGCTCTGTCTTGGAACTTGGGCTGAATGGTTTCTTTCTGTTCTGGACTTTCAACATGGTTCTTTCTCTTCCTAAAACTGGGAATCTGGTTTTAGAAACCAACCCTTCCACTTCTGGAAAGGTTTTCCATTTATAAACGTGCTCTGAGATGCCAGGGGACACTGAGTCTTGGGCATCTCAGTGGGGGGATCCTTCCCAGGGTTGGAGGGTCAGTGGGCAGGCAGGCTGCGTGGGCCCACACCTCTGCAGTCTCAACTGCTGGCTTTGAGTTTGTGTGTGGGCCTCAGTGTGGAGCTGATTCTCTTCCACCTTACCTCAGGGACAGTTGTTCATTTCCGATGTTCTCTCTCCCAGGCTGTTCCTTCAACCACAGTCTGCAGCCAGGCATTCATCTCCTGGGAGCCCAGCTGCAGGCACGTCTTGTGCAGCAGAGCCACTGGCCACGTTGAGTGGGAAAAGAAAGGAAAGCAAAACAGAGCCACAGACGGCAGCCATCTGTGGAATGCTAAGCACTCAAGAAGCAAGACAGCTGTCAGGTCCTGTTAGAAAATGCACAACTTCTTCCTCACCAGAATGAACCATTCTCCTCCACATCTGGAAGTGTGTTGGAGTGTCTTTAAGCAACCTGATTTGAAACCTTTTGTGTAGGATCTTTCCAAGTCAAGCTCTGTGTTTGCAGTTTCTGTATCTGAAGCAGAGTTTAGTGGATATGTGTCCATTAGTGTCCATGTGTATCCATGTATGTGTGTGTGTGTGTGTGTGTGTGTGTGTATGTGTGTGTGACATCATGGGGCACCTTGGTCACTCCATCTGTGCATACTTTATGTATATGAACAGCGCTGGTCTGGGAGCTACTCCTCTGAAGCTGTTGGTTCCTTTTGCATGTAACTTCCTACTGAGAAGCTTTTTGCAGGGAGGCAGGGTAACCAGGGATTGAACTCAGGGGCACTCAGCCACTGAGCCACATCCCTAGCCCTTTTTTGTATTTATTTAGAGATCGGGTCTCACTGAGTTGCTTAGCACCTCACTGTTGCTGAAGCTGGCTTTGAACTCTTGATCCTCCTGCCTCAGCCCCCCAAGCTGCTGAGATTACAGGCCTGTGCCACTGCACCCAGCCCTACAGAGAAGCTTTTAAGAGCATTTTGTTGGATGGTACCCTGGGCCTCCCACCCCCGTGTGCTAGCCACACCTGCCTGTTCCCAGCCTGCTCCTCTGGCAGGTCCCGTGCCTCTATCTTCTCTCCTGGTGCAGCTGGTGCCCGGGAAAGATGCAGCCCCTGAGTTTCTGGAGAGGGGGCTCATTCGTGGTGCCACCCTGAGCTGGGCACAGCCGTGCTATGGGAGGTCCTAGGCAGGATTTGGTTGAGGAATGCCCAAAGTCACTGCAGGGAAAGCCAAAGAGGAGGGAGTGGTTCCTGGAGCCCAGAGTCTCCTTTCACCTAGAGCATGCGAGTGCAGTGACGTGGGGTGATCACCCCTTCTGGGCAGGGCCACTGGAGGCTGCCTCCCTGTCTTTGCCCAGGAGGCCCTGTCCATGTTTTCATCCTCTAGTAAGGTCTTTGCTGATTACCACTGGGGACATCCTGGTCAGCCACATGGGTTGGGTTGTGGCCACAGGTTTAGTAACCCGGCAGGCGTCCGATGCCCTCTCACAGGGTTTGCCCCACCTTCTTGGTCACCCTGTTGGTCTGGAATGAGTTGAGAGGCTACAGCTCCCTCTGCGGCTTCTCGGGTTCATTTTCCTATCCCCATCTGCAGAGCCACATGCCACTTCTGTGATCGCTGACAGGCAGGTGTGGCTGCCTGTAGTGTACCTGTGGTCAGGTACTAGAATCTTCCTTCCTTCTGAACTTGGCATCATTATTCCAAAAAAATAAAAAGTGTGGCTGCACCAATGAGAAGACGGTTGACAGGTCGTTTCACCTACTGCTTCCAATTTATTAGAGAATGACTCTCTCAAATGAGTAATTGTCCTACAGAAAATTACACCCAGGGAGTCCCTGTCCAATGACCGCCATAAAACCCAAGAGCAGCATGTGCTGCTGAAGGCAAAGCTCTTCTTCAAATTATTTTTTTGTCTAACATAATTGTGATGATTTATTTTCTTTTATTTAATTTTGTCACCTTCAGAAGGATTGTTGGAGTTACACTGGGGATGCTCAAAAGACCTCGAGTCTATCCCAAAGCTCTGCACCTCTGCAAACACACAGGGCTCATCTTCGTTTCTATTTAAAAGGAGTCCTACTAGAAACAGTTTCTGTGACTTGACTCCCCGTAGTGTGCCCCTCTACTCACATCCTATAAGATATTTACTTGAAATATTTGGAAATATTCTTCGCAAGAATAGCAGGGTTTTTTTTTAATATTATTTCCTTGAAGATCCTAGCTTCTGAAGCTGACATTTATTAAATATCTTAAATATGAAGTTACGTTGCCATTTGGGTTATGCATAAGCTTCATGTTTGATTTATTTTTCTTTAAGATGAAAGGTGACAGATGACAGTTATGAGAGGATGTTGTTTAAATTACCTTCCCTCGGCAGCTCTGGCGCTATGGATTGACATCTCTTAAGAACTGACAGAAACATCGAGAATAGAAGAGATGATTATGCAGATTTGTGAGCACACTCCATAGAGCCCGAGGCAGAGGAGGTTTGAGGGGTGGTGGGAGACGAGACCTGCAATACTGGACAAGTCAGGAATCCTTGGACAGTTTCAGAGAGGGGAATCATGATTCTTATTTAGGGGGAAAAGAGGAGAATGGACATTACTATTGGTTTGTTGTGCTGTTTTTATGGAATGACTTTGGCTACTGAGGCTCTTCTGGTAGTTCCATGCAGACTTCCCTCTGGGACGAGTGCTGTGTGCATGACCAGACACCTGTCAGCCGAGGTGCCACCGTGTAGTTCAAGTCAAAGGAAACTGGCCTCTCTTTGCTAATTCATTACTTAATATCGGCAGAATCTAACATTATGGAAACAAAAATGCCCACATCACCCTATTAATTCAAAGGAAGAAAACAGCTCTTGTGCCAATAAGATTGATTTGCAAACCATTTTCATTCCTCATGCGTAATGTGGGATCCCGTCAGATCAGAACAGTTCCTCTCGGGAGCAAAGACATGGGCTGCTCTTGTTAAAAGGTGGTGAAGTTAAGCTTAATTTTAAAAACTCAAACAGGGGATTAGCCTTTGTTTTCCCCTCTTTGAGAAATTATAGTTTAGCATAAAGATCCTCTGCTGTGAACCAGACCCTGGAGACACAGGGAGAGACTTCGACTTAAGCCCACTGGTACTTCTTGAGCTGAGAGCAGGAGCTGGGGAAGCTCATCTGCAAAAGGCTTGGTTACTTAATGAAGGCAGAGGCTGCCAGCTGTCGCTCTGTATCACCTTGTGTTGGGACTCTCTCACTCTATCAGTTTCCTGTCTGGTTAACAAACAGAATTCCCATTTGATAAGTGTGTTCTAATTGTCAAATGGGCACATACACACACACACACACACACACACACACACACACACACACACACACACACACACATTCTCACCTCATCTGTCCCCACTGCCAGTTAAACAGGTTGTTCTAAGCTCTTGGTCGCTCTCCAAGGTCTCACCCCCTCCTCCTGCACTGTCGTGTGTAAGCCTTCCCTGACTCTCCATCTTCCTCCAGAATCTAACTTAATCTCATTCCTTTCTTTCTCTTTATTATGTGTTCCCATTTTCTGGAACTTGGGCATTTATGATCACCCCTGGCTGCTCCTTTAGCATTTGTTATTTAGTGCTCCGATTCATCTTATGTTGCCTACCAAGTTAATTTTCCCCCATGTAGTAGACAGATTTTGGGTTCCCTGTTCATGATGTGGGTGCATCAAATAATTTAAGATTGTGCAGGAATAAAGACTTGGGGTGAAGAGGACAGCAGATGTCATTTGTTTGAAAGCCCAGTTGCACTTGTCTTTACTGACTCAGGGTGCCTTCTGCTTTGAATTCCCTACACCTCTCTTCACCACCTCCCCCAGAGCCAGGCTCTTCTTTGGAGCTGAGCTCCCAGTCCTACTCATCTTCCTGGCTTTGGGTCTCGGCTGCTGGCCTCACCAAATACCAGGAGGTGAAATTGAGTTGGGAGGACCTAGGCAACACCACTGTCAGAGCATTTTCCCTTTGGTCATGTGCTAGATTCCCTGCAGCTTCCAAAAATACAGCAGACTAATAAGATGCATTTGCTTTTTAGGAATCTCAGAACACAAACGATTTCTTTGAGAACTGAGAGATTTGCTGTAGCTGAGCAGGAGTGGAAGGCCCCCTCAGGATTTGTCCTCTAGTTAGTTCCTTGAATGATTTCAAGGGACGCCTGAAATCACCTGGAAACACTTAGGTATCTCTGAGTACAATCCTACACAGACACTCAGCCTGAAGTGGACAACTGTCTGTGGTCACTGCCCTCCATGCAGGCTCCTTCACCTTGGATATGAAGTCTATCCTGACTATTTGGGGTCCTGTGGCCTAGCTGTTCCTTTCTTGTTACTGTTGGTGTTATATGAAAATTTCTTATTTTCTCTATCTAATGCAGAATAAGAAGAAGCCTGCTGGTCAGTCTCCGGTCATCTTGCCCTTGTCCCCGCCTGTTTCTGTGTAGAAGTCCAGGTGAGGGAGAGAGCCGTTCTCCTGAAAGCTCTCCACTTCACCTTCTTTGCTTCTGTTTTTCTGTTCACCAGGAGGAGGGGCCAGGGAAGAGGGCAGAGTTTCCCAAGGCTGGGCCCCTGCACAGTTTTCCCTGTGGGACGGTGGAAGATCCTTCCTTCCATGGAGTTGGGTGGTCTCCTCAAATACCCCAACCAGGCTTCCCACTCTGCTCTGCTGCCTGGGCCTGCTTCTCGGCACGCTGCCCCCTCTTGTGAGAATATTTTTCATGCTCTGTTGGGGTGTCTGAGAGGGAAGGTCCAGAGCAGGGTTGGCAAACTTTTCTGTGAAGGGCCATATTGTAAATATCTTAGGCCTCACAGCCATATGGGATCAGCCACCCTGGCTCTGCTCTGCTGATGTGAATTAAACAGCCACAGACAACACATAAAAAATGGCTGAGTTCCAATAAAACCTTATTACAAAGGCTGCCCATGGGCTGGAGTGCTTCGTCCCAGGGCCACGTCACCAGGCCTTGGTCTCACAGCTCACCCTTGGAATGGCCTGTGCATGTAGTCAAGCAGTACTTGACACTTGGGAACAGCCCAGGTTGAGGCAGATGCCATTTTAACTTCCTATAACATGGTCTCACTCCCAAGAATATTCTAGGTATTCACGGATTTCATCATATTCACAAAGGTCCTTACACCTAGAGAACCATAATTCCTACATGGACAGAGATTTGCTCATCAGCGTTTTGGCCTGAGGCAGTGTATATTGATGGATCTCCAGGGCCAAGCAAGATTATTTTCTTCCTACCTTGACTTAGGCCCAAACTGATTCTTCACTCTAAATTAAGATCATAAAATTCATAAGCATTTTTACATATTTCGATTAAGGTAATTATCTTACACACAGTGGTATATGCATGCAGCCACATGTTAACAGGGTGCCGTCAGGGACTGCATGTTTATGTCCCTCCTGACTTCACGAGGAGGCTGGGTCTTCGGGAGGTCACAGGTTTAGATGAGGTCATGGGGTACAGCCTCTAGGTTGGGATTAGAATAAGAAGAAGGGAAAGTAACTGGAGCTTGTTTCTCCCTTCAGGTGAGGGTATGGTGAGGAGGTGGCCGTCCACAAGCCACAAATGAAGGGGCAAGAGGATGAGGCTGGGGTATGGGCAGCAGGTGTCTTCTGGGTGACCATTGCCAGGACAGCTCAAGTGTCTGTTGGGGTCAGAAATGCCTGCAGAGTACCTGTTCCTGGATGCAGCTCCCAGAGATCCAGCCCTTGGCAAAGACATCTTTGTTTGCAGGGACCCTTGTCCCTGCAGTTAGAAACCAACACAAATCGTAAGCTCCATGTTAATTAAAGAGATGGCACCTCTGTCATGGTAGTGCTGCTGGTTCCAAGTGAGTTTCTGAGCAGGGAAGCTGCAATTGAGGCTGGCATTCAGGATACAGTGGGGAGAGATTCTTGAAGACTTAGCTGTTAAACTCTGGTGGTGCCTTTGTGTGTTTAAAAAGGCTCATCTCTCCTAGGTTTGAGTAGTGCAGTAAAATATCTGATAGCATTCCAACATGAAAAAGCATTTTAAAACTTTCATTTTTTGGTTCAGATATTGCCAAATAGAGCATTTTCTGTCTCTCAATTACTGGAAAATGATGTTTCTCTGAAGAAAACATCCTAGCAGCCCGCATTGTTTTCTAAAGGAGAATATTGGCTTTCTTTTCAAATGTTTTCCAAAGAAAAGGCTTCCAGCGTTCTCTGAGGAAAAAATGAGTGTTTTCTTTTGAGCTGGTAGAAGACTCCAGTATTTTGGATGTTTACACATCGATTCAAAGAAGTACAGTGCCCCCTAGCGGACAAGATTATAACCTCAGCCAGGACTGAAAGAGCCCTGTTATTCCAGGCCAGGAATACAGCCTGGGCAAGGCTGTCCCCAGCTGGAAGGACAGACCAAAAGTCACCACGTCCCATTAACTCCAAATATGCACCAAATAATGCTTAGAGTATAAAAACACCAAATGCCCAGAATGTCAACTTCACTTTCCAGGATTGAAACTGAAGTTAAAATGTTTACCGAAATGTTATTGCATGAGACCACAGCCAAAGACATAAAATTAATATTTCTTTGTTGAAGTAAGCAATGTAAATTCAACTTGTAGCTCTCTGTGGATCCAGTCCACATCCTAGCTGTTTCTCAGAACTGTCCTCTTCTCTTTAATAACTACAATTCTTAGATCTGATTAAAGTATTGATGGCAATGTTCTGCCACTGGAGAGCAGAGAATAAACTCAGTATCATCAAAACCCGTAATCAGAGGAAAATTCATTTTTTTGTGCATTTGGCAAATGTCATCATTTGAAAAAATTAAATTCCTTGTCACCCTTGAAATCAATGGTGATTACAAAGGATGGATTATTTGCAAGAGGGCTGTATAAAAGTAGTTATGAAGCTTGTTTCTGAGGTTAGAATAGATGTTTAAGGAATTTAATATTGATCAGTTACATGTGAAGTCTGTTTAATATCAGTACTGCTGGTGGCAGGGGATTTACTGAGCTAAGTTATGTAAAATATAATGGAATAGATTAAGTTTTCTTTTAATGATACTGTTAGGGCTGGTTTGTCTGAGTCTAGATGCAGTGAGCCTCTCGGGGGTCTCCCTCTTTGAGGTGTCAACGGCATGCTACGTTTTCATGCTGCAGATGACCCAAAGCTCCAGATTAAGAAGCCACTGATAATGACTAACCAGATTTAGAAAAGTGGCAGATCTAAGTGAAGAGGGGATTTGGGGAGTTTGGGGAGGGTGCCCATGGCTTCAACCATATTTAATGTTTTCTTCCTCAGATTGGCACTGGTGCTGTCTGAGTTTTTTAAGAGCAGGAACCAAGATGAGGTTAGAACTGCAAGAGATGTTCTAGGGGAGATGGTTTTGGGGAAAATAGATGGGGCGCCGGTGGAGGGACTGGAGAGAAGTCTTAATTTCAGTGTCTGTGGAAGAAAGAGGGATGGGATGTGGATGGACGTGTCAGGAGGCCATGAAATGCCAATGCAGAGGCACAGGACAGTCTCCATCAGGGAACGCCCAGTGTGGTAGGACAGCACACAGACCCAGGCTGCAGGATCTCGTTTTTAGGAAACACCTAGAATAAGCAAGTCTGTGGGTAAAGAAAGCAGGTAAAGAGATTCCTGGGACTGTGGCCTTGGGGGAGTGGAGAACAGCACTGAAGCTCTCTGGGCTTCTTTGGGAGAAGATGAAATGTTCAAGGCTTGATGGAGGTGTGGGCTGCCAACTCTGCAGACGGAGAGAAGACTCGTGACCCTTGCACACTGAATGCGAGGGCTGCGGAATGTGAATCACCTCTCAATGATGCTATTTGAAAAAGTCAAAGACTTTGTGACAACTTTGAGGACAGAGCAGCTGATGCCCACCATCACATGCCTTGTGGGGTCCAACTGGCAGGTTCTCGTGGTTGTCACCATCAACCCCCTGGCGTGGTTAGCTCTCCTTTATGTTTTGTCCTGGATGCTACCAAGGGATGTTCACAGGCTCCATGAACCAGTGATAGGAAATAATCCCATAGTCCAGCGTGGATTGCTAGGCTGCCACTGAATGCTGAGAAACAAGTGCACACAAAGGACAGGAAGTCGCAGAGCCCAGGAAGTGGGGTGGTGTGGGGCAGCCTTCTAGACAGGGAAGCAGGCTGAGGCTGCTTCTCCCCCAAGCAGGAAAGGGCAGGATGCAGCTCACCTGAACCAACGGAAAGGTAAGATTCTGAAGTTTTTCCCTGGAGGTGGTGGGCGCACAAAGCCTGAGGCTAGAGCCACTCCTGAAGATGTCCACGGGGCTGGTGCTGTGTCTGGAACTGCCTGCTTGGCATGAGAGCCAGGAAGCAAACAGGTTCTCACAGACGGGCTGCCATGGTGGGTGCCAGCCCACAGGGAGAGATAAGGACAGGCAGAACTATGTGGTGTGTGGCCAGTCCAGGACACACTGCCCTCGGTGACAGGTGTCTTGTCATGGAACAAAGGGATTTTTCTCATTGTTGGCAAAAAATAGGTGTTTAATACAGTGTCATAGTGGTGAATTTGTGTCATCATGCATTAGTAAGAAAGGGGAAAGCACAGGTATTTCAAACAGAGGGGGTTGAATTCAGGGCCCTTGTTCCAGAACAGATGGAAGACCTGAAGAGCCACCCAGAGTCAGGCAACCCGCACACGCTGCCTTCACCCTGCTAGAGGTGAGAGGGGTGGTGATATGAGAGCTGAGAACCTGGAACTTGGAATGAAATCCTGGACCAACCCTGTGGGAGATGGAGCCACAAAGGAGACTGGGCCACCAGCAGAGGCAGTGCCCTGGGCAGAGAGGAGAAGAGAGACAACCCTGGGTTCCTCCCCTCTGTCCTTCCATGTCCTGTCAGGCTGACCTGGGCACTACCCAGAGACAAAGACCCTGGGAAATGAGGTTCCTGTGATTGAGGAGGGGAAGAGCTGCAAGTGGGAATGCCAAGCCCATGTGCTCTCAGCAGGTGGGATGGCAGGACTTGGAGGGAAGAAAATCAGGGGGTGAGCATGACACAGGGGGGTAGGCAGCTGGCAGCAGGACACCATTCTCTAAGGAGCAGGATCCTGGGGCCACATTGAGACAAACATCCTAAAATAGCCTTCTGACTTGGGACTTTTGAAGTATTTCAACACTGGAGAGATTTTGCTAATGTCAAGAAATATTGCCTTGGGAGGAAAAATCAGTTTTCCATTTTATTTCAATTTACACATAATTAAAATTCACGTGAGTGACAGTTTTTAAATTAGGCACTGCATCTTTGATCTATTTAATAACAGAAATGGTTCAAGGCATTGCTATCTGGGAATTGTGAAAACTAGAAAAGTAAATAACATATCGTTTTGGTGGAGTAACCAACACAAAACTAGAAAGAGAATATTACTTTCGTATTTCTTATAGAGAAGCTGGCTTAGGCCACAGTGAGGTCCAGCAGTTTCACTGATTCCTCCCGAGATGAGACTCCACTGAAGATAGGCTCATTTGGAATTTTCTGTATGACACAGTAAGTTGTATCAAGAGACAGGAGTGCTCTGGTCTGGGTAACAATTTGGCAGTTCTGGAAGTCGATATTTTTACAAATATAACAACCACTTAGGAGGAAGTAAAGCCGTCTGTGGGAGAAAGAGTGGTACGAGGTCACTATTTCTCTTTACTGTTTTGAGCAATTTGGCTCTGGATCCCAGTTTGCCTTCGTAATTCAACAAAGACAGAAAAAACAACTTGAAGGAGGATGACCACAGGCCCTGAGGTCCCCCAGAAACATCCTCTCAGAAGCCCTGAGTGGAGATGTCCTCACAGTCTGCCTTCTCATGCTGATCCAGTGGGGCCTGCACTGGGAGCTGTGTGGTATTTCAGGTCCCCGGAAGGCTTGCACCCAGCCATGGCCAACTGGGGGTCTTGGTCTGGTCTCCACCTAATGCACTGGGCAGGGGAGGCTTCTATGGAACTGGAACAAATCAGGTGCTGAAAGGCAGGTGAGAGCAGGAAAGAGAGGCTCAGAGTACAAGTACACCCTGCAGGTTCTGCAGTGGGTGCTGGGGAAAATGAGCTGACATCCCAGGCTGGGAATGGAATCCTGCTACTTGACTGGCTCCATTTTAAATGTCAGTGACATCCAAAGGCACTGTGTGCTCATGCACAGGTGAAGACCAGAAGTCACCTGAACCTCAGAGCTACTGATGCCTAACTCAGCAAAGCAGGTCATATGCAGAAGCCTGAATACTGTGGGGTGCCTCTCATGCTTAGAGGAAGGAGTGACAGTGTGTCTTGGCTCAGTCACAGGTGACCACTTGAGGACAGCTGAGAAGGAAGCACTAAGAGCCCCGCCCCAGCTGCTAAGACTGAAACTGTCCTCGGCATCCTCACCTACGGAGTGTGGGGTCCTCTGTGACTGCTTCTGCTCAAGCCTTTGCTCCAGACCCCCTCTGCTGTTCCCCCTCCTCCCTCTTCTTCTCTCCCTCCCTCTTCTCTATCATCCTCTGTCTCTACGCCTACCTCCATCTCTGCCCCGTGGGTAACAGACACCAACAGGGAGCTCACCTTTGCCGCTGTGTCTCTTGGGTGCATCTTCATCATCGGCTCCTGAGCCTCCCTGGGCTTCATGGGCCCAGGGGCAGGACTGGAGAAGCCAGAGGCAGACCCTCCGAGCCAGTCAATGTGTCCATTAAGGAGGTTGCTAGAGAACTACAGGAATAGAGTGGGGCTGCAGAGGGGAGAGAAAAGTCAAAGAATTGAAAGGAAGTCAACTGGCCCTGAGGCTTAGACAGTCCTTTGTCAGAATAGCAATGACTTGGGGGGTGAAAGATTTGCCAGGCTAGGGAGGGACATGCTGAGATTGAAAGATGCCCAAGTGTGGTTCCTGGTACCTGGGCATGTGGACAGGGTGGTGAAGGATACTGATGTCAGGCACCTGGGACCCCTCTTGTGGGTGGTGTCCTGAAGCCCTGGGTTGCAGGGAGCTCCCGACTCCAGGGGCTTGGTAGGGTCTGTGCATGACACCACCTGCCTCTTTTCTGAGTCTGGGGTGGGTCCCCACCTCTTCAGGAGATGCAGGCTGGTGGTAGAATGGTGGGCAGAGCTGCCTTCCAAGCACAGGGCCTGGTATGGATTTCTGAAGACAATGGGTGGCTTGTTCCCTGGAAATAGACATCATTTCTACATTATTGAGGTGCTATGGCTTTTTTATGTTTGTTTATCTTTCGTTTAATTTTGGGGAAATGCATTGAATTTAATCAGAGATATTCTTGTAAACAATTGACATCCTTATACGTCTGTCCCTGCATTTAATCTGACATCAACAGAGTTTTACTAAAGTTGATGCCTCCATGAGACAGATCAACTTTTGTCAGAAGGAACAGCATTTAATGTCAGATTTGGTTTCCAGATAGGATTTAACCCCTTTTTTTCTGTTTTACAGATGAAATAGGACCTGGCTGCATTTGAAGATTCTGAGATGACTGATTCTTCACTCTGGCTTGGGCTCCCTCAGGAAACTTGACCTTGTGTTCCTCTCCACATTACCCCCATCACCTGCTGTGCTGGTCCTCAAGGGCCCCTTTCCCCCGAGGACAGTTTTCTTGGAAACCTCTGGTGAGCAGCTAATTGTGTCCCACATCCTACTGCTCATGAATTTGGAGATATCAGCAAGCAGGTACCATGGCTTCCTCCTTGACACAATTTCCTGTGTCAATTTCCACCTGAGACTCTGATGCGCTACCCACATCTTTCCAGCTGCCTTGGCTTAGTCTCTTCTCCATGTTGTTTAGCAGCCTAGTTGCTGGTCCAGTCCCATGTCCCTGACATATTCCTTCATTACATTGAATTAAAGCATCCAGCTCTTCAAGAGACTTTTGGAATTTTCTTTTCTAAATTAAAGTCTTCACTACTTAAATAACTGAGACCACACATTAGACAACTTAAAAGTTCCTAAGAAAAAGGTCTCCTTTCTACACAGAACAAATTCTGAAGCCAGCCTAATTAATTTTTCAACAAATATCCAGCATTTGTTTCATACATGATTATGTAAAGGTGTTCACAAAGCCTCTAGTATGTACTTAATTTATTTCCTTTGTTTAAATCACTTTATGGAGGCAAGATTGACATAGAAGGTCTGCACATATTTAAGGTACACTCAGGGAGCTTCTTACATCACAGTCCCTGTATGGTGTGAGGCAGGGATCTAGCTGCAGGGATTTCTACTTATAGGAAGTGACCTATTTGTTACATTGCTACCATTTTCCAGTTTTACTCCATCTCCAACTCCAGCATATCCAGTTAGAGTCAAATTATCCATGCCATCAGATTACTCCAGTGGTCAACTTGGCTTTGAACCTATACCACAGTCATAATTGTTGGAGAAAAAATAATACATCTTGATAATTAATAGAACGTTGCCCTTTTATGCTTCCATTTTAATAATTGTCCTAGCTCTTCTGGGCTTGGCAGTGTCCATTCCTTAGTGTTGATTCCAAGATAATGCTATTTTAAGCTAATTTTTATTGAGTGTTATGATCACTGCTAAATACATGGCAGCCTCCTCTGCAGAGGCCGTATCCTGTGGTTGGGGAAGAGCCAGGGCTTTGTAATGAGTCCTGGCCCTGCACCTCATCAACAAGGAAACGTGACTGAGTGTCATGAATAAGATCCACCATGTCCATCAAACCCGCCAATGCGATCACCTCCTCAAAGTGCAAAGCCCACTGTTGGTGACAGAGCAGGCAAGTGTAAGTCAGAACGAATTTGCCATCGTGCATAGAATTTGGGGAACCTTAGGAAGATCCTTGCAGGAATACTAAATAGGAATAAAATAGCTAATATAAGAAGCAACTCAGTTCATACTTAGTGCCTGTCACGTAGCTGATATCAGATGGTGAATGTAGCTTGTGTCTTTCTGACCTCCCCTCCCTTTTATCCACCCCTGTCATCCCTCCTGCTTCTTGCACTTTGCATATCCACAGCAATTTGGGGAGGAAACTTAGTAATAATGCAGTTATATTTCTACTGGAGCAAAAAAAAAAAAAGAGCAAACATTTGTAAAGAGCAGTGTTCTCAAAACACCACTCAAATTCTTGGGGCTAATGATATCAGAAGTATTAATGAGAACACAGTGTTTTTTATGGACATTTAGAACAAGACCATATGTTGCATTATTTTGATCGAGAAGAAAAGAAAAAAAATTGAATGACTCCAGGAAAAAACCAGAGAAGGCTGTGACTCCTCCTCAGTAATATTTTCAGGTTTTTCTTTCAAGTAAACTTCAAAAGACTTTAGTTGAATTAGCATTTGCCAGTAAATACAGCAGCTAGTTTAAAGCAACATTATTAAAAAGTTTAAAAAATAAAAGCACTGCATATTGGAATATGAATATGTTCACTGACATATATTTTTAGTTTCTTCATTTTTCTTCATAATTGATACTCTAGTATAGTGTTTTTAAAAAAAATCCCTTAAGCATCGGATAAGAAGAAAGATGGATCAATTGGAACAACATGTTTGGCTTATTTTATATAAAAAAAGAGAATATCTACAAATTGGTTACAGGGTCTTAGAAATCGTGAAATCCTTGCCAATGAATCTGTAGATATCAAAACGTAAGACAGGTTGATAGAATGGAGAATGTTTGGAAAGTAAATATTTCTAAATTGCTATGCAAGTGTTGCACATTTATGCATACGTTCAGGCAACCTTAGCTGCCTATAACATGTGAGCCTATAAATGAGATTGTACATATTTATAATCCGGTACAAGAAAACCACTTACTGAAAGAATGAATGCAGCTGATGTGAAACTAATTTGGGAAACGTAATTCTCAAGCTGAACCCCAGATGCTTTTTTCAGTATAAATTAATTAATTGTCAGGTACTGGTATTAAGGATGAATTGATTGGCAGAAAAGACCACCCTGTGTAAACAGGACAGCAGAAACTCTGTACACACTTTAGGTAAGCAACTTGGAGTACTGAGATCATTCAATAGCATGTCACCTATTGATTTCTGGAATTTGCATTGATTTTCTCAACTTCATAGGGAATTTATCTTAAAATAGATTTTGAATAAAAAACAATATGTTGCTGACCATATTAAATAGCAGTATCCGAATTTATCTTTCTGGGAAACAGAAAAGTATATGAAGCAAGAGTGTCAAAGATTGGGTGTCAGACAGTTGGGGCCAATGGGACATGGAGAGAGGAGAAAGCGGTGAAGCCCTATGGTGGCTGCAAGGCCAAGAGAAGAGCCCTGGGAGTGTCTCGGGTGCAGAGGCAGAAGTGGGATCCCAGAAAGAAAAAGCACAGGGACGCTGAGAAGATTTGCAACAATTCAGCACCTAAATACATACTAAGCCGACTATCTGTTCAGCAGCCACATATGAAGCTAACTGCAATTCATCAGAGACCTATAAAGCTCCCAGGAAAAAATCGTATGACGCTTAAGAAGTCAAAGTTTCATCTGCTACACTGTCTCAAGTTGGCACATAATATATTTAAAAATAATACATCTGACTTAAAATTTAAGATTGTTGATCAAAAGGCAGATGGAGGCAAATGTTTGTGGATTATATATTCATCTGACAATGATCTTCAGTCCAGAACATAGAAAATTTCTTCCAAATAATATTAAACTAAACAAACTAATCAAAGTGAGATGAGAATATTTAGTATAAATGTATGAAAAGATACTAAACATTACTACCCTCTGGGAAAAGTCAAATTAAAACTACAATGAGATACCACCACACTCCTTTGAAAACACCCAGATTAGGAAGATTCGCCATGCTGATCACTGGTAAGATTGCAGAACACCTCTAACCAGCACCCATCACTAATGGAAATGCAGGAATCATGCCTTCCCTATGACACTGTGCAACAGTTGGCCAGTTTCATAAGAAGTCAAAGACACACCTGAGGCTGGGGATGTGGCTCAAGCGGTAGCGCGCTCACCTGGCATACATGCGGCCTGGGTTCGATCCTCAGCACCACATACCAACAAAGATGTTGTGTCCGCCGAGAACTAAAAAAAAAATAAATATTAAAAATTCTCTCTCTCTCTCTCTCACACTCTCTCCTCTCTCACTCTCTCTTTAAAATAAAAAAAAAAAAGACACATCTGTTCTACAACTAACCATCACAGCAGCATATTTACCCAAGAGATAGGAGTGGGTAGAGCCATACAGCAGGGTGTACGTGACGCTCATAGCAGATTTCCAGAGGCCCAAACCCAGCAGCCCCAATGTGCCTCTGCAGGTGGACACACACACAGTGTTCAGGGGACAGGACGGGACTGTGCAACACTCACCGCATGAAGGAATATGGAATGGACACAGAGAGCAGGAGGGAAACCAAATGGCTACTTAACTACATGATCCTGTTTGTACAAAAAAATGGGGGTAATGAATCCATAGCAACCAGAAGGCATTGTGCAGTTGCCTAGAGTAAGACAGGAGGCAGAGATGTGCACATTATCCTTATTGTGGTGTTGCTTTCTAGGGCATAAACATGTCAAGTTTTATCAAATTGTACACTTTAAACATACACAGTTTATTATACATCAATTATAGGGTAGTGATGTTACAAAAAGACCATTTCAAATAATGATAAAACATGCGCATGGAAAGAAATAACTTACTCTATATAAAAGCACTTGTAACAAGGTAACAGAATTGCTTATCTATTATGCAAAAAAAAGTAAAAGTAAATGTATTGCTTTCCTTAAGCAATTTACTTAGTAGCCTATCAGATTCAAATTTTTGATAGTCTGTGTTTCTTAAAGGAAAACAAAGTAAGGATTAATCATGTAATTTTTAGCTTGGGGTTGAGCTGATGAGTTTAATTTCTCAATTTATTTTCTGAAAACATAATTTGCATATATGAATAAATGTGCAGTTGCATTTTTAATATCGCCTTTACTGTTATTTATACAGAGAAAATAAATAAGAAATTCATTATTCATTTCTTCAAAGTTCACTCTTTGGTGGGTGGGTGGGTGGGTGGTGGCTGCCCTGGTTTTGGATGATGTGGTTGGTGGCTTCGAGCACCGTGCATTAGACTCAGGATGCTGAGAAGGTTCTGGCAGGAGGAGAGTCTTCTTGCTGGCTTTGCATACACTCCACCAGCACAGAGATTTTCTGTGAAACAAATGATTTAGTGTTCCTCTTATTAGCATCAGTGGAGATGATTAATCATTATTGACTAATCAATGCTCTGCCATTAGGGTCAGCAACGGTGCTGACCTCAAGGGTCAGTCACTAGGTGCTCCATATGTTACCTGTCCTAAATCTTCAGCAGACAATGCTGATCAATCCTGTCACTTTCGGAGGCAAGGCTTTGTCCTGTGAGTCCTCTCCCCACTTGCCAGAGACAAACACCCCCTACGACCCCCTAAGTGGAAACAGTGTGAAGAAGCTAAGCCCAACCTGCCATCCTAGCTCCTGAGAATTCTGCAGAGACCTGCTGTTCTGGTCGTGTGCAACCTGGCGTGAAATGTGTAATATCTGCCCCATAATTAGGAGGCTTATGAAGAATAACAGTGGTAATGTATTTTCCTTCAAATAAATTCATTTTAGTACAAAGGTAACACATGCTTATTAGATAAAATTTGGAAGATATCAAAACTTACAGGGGAAAATAATTATTGTACCAAATCCCACCATGAAGATAAAACACGAGTGCCATTTGCACAGGTCTTGAGGAGGTGTTTTGAAATTCAGTGCAGAGGGTGATGATGTCTGGGTGACAGCCGGCCCCCTGGGTGGTACCTCCCAAACTCAGTGGTGACTTAGGATGCTCCTTGCATTTTTGATGTAGTTGATTTCTGTGTGTGAAGGAAGAAGTAAAGATACGAACAACACAGTATTCTGAATTAGGAGCCACTCGGCTATTTGGTGATAGAATCTGGAAGTTCTCACAGAGTCACTCTTGGTGGCAGATGAGGAGAAAGTAAGCAAGAGAAGTATGGAAAGAGCAAGAGGCTTTATCCCAACATGGATGAGGTGTATTACATTGGAGGAGAAAAAAATGTTATTAGTTAAAAAAAATAAGCAGACTGTTCATCAATATGTCATGCTATGCAGACATCCATCAATATGTCAATCACATTGTGCCTCGGTGTTCAGCAGCCATTTTTCCTAGATGTCATTTCTTGAGGTAAGAGGCCACCCCTTTCATAGATGCCAGCAACTACAAGAGGGTGGTGGTTGTTTGTGTCAAGGTGGGCAAGGCTGTGTTGGGGCAGTAACCTCAAAACTCAGTGTTTTAAAGAGATGGCACATGCAAGAGGCAACCCAAATCCCTAGGCTGTTAAGTCAAGTCTCACCAGAACACAGCCCTTCCTGTGGGTTCATATACTATCTATGGTGGCTTTCACGCTGAGAGAGCAAAGCTGGGCAGCAAGCCAGAGAATGTCTGCCCCCAAACTCTAAAATTTAGCATCAGCTGTGTCAACAGAGAAAATTTTTTTGTCCGTCTGGAACTTAAAGCAAAAAGGAATTCTTTTGCAGTCATGCCAATGATCTGCATGATTTGTCGGTCTTGGTGGCAAGGGCCATGGGTCCTCTGGACTCTCTGGGGGATGCAGTCTGATGCAGGGATGAGAGTAGAGAGTGAAGTCATCAAATGCAGGCTGTGTTAACTTCCTCTCCCACATCACCGCCTCGACAAGCCCGTTCCCAGGAAGTGAAGAAATGCAGCCTTCCCTGTGTTCAGAGGTGGACAGCTGGTGATCAGAGCAGGGTGCCTGTCAAGGACTAATAGAATGCTTGTTGAATCCATGAATAATTAAAAAATAATGACCAGTTAGTGTAACCCATCCATTTTTATTTTCAGATACATTCATTAACCATTCACTCTGAAACATCATTCTGAAACCTGGCATCGGTGCATGCACAGAGTTGGCTACTTGAGCTAATGAAACTCCGAGCCCAGTCAGGAATAACTGAGCCAGCTCTCCCCCACACATGCGTAAGACGGCTCCTGCATTTTGCACTTGACTCTGTAGCTTTCTGGTTTATAAAATAATATAATTTAAAAAAATGAGATTGTTAATTTTAATTAGTTGTAAATTTTCCATGAATTGATAACTAGGGCTTATTATTATTATTATTATTATTATTGAGGAAATAATTCACCTACTAGAGAAATCAAATTTTCAAGGAATGAGCAAAATATATGTGCCTAGTTTTATGTCTTCTTTCAATAGTCATATTTCAATGTATAGGAATAAACTACCACCTTGATAGTTGATATTTCAATGTACAAGACTTATCTCTTTTTTGATAAATTTTTACTATGGTATTTAATATTTCACTGTTTCTTTAAGTTGCATTGCATTCTCAATTTCAATTTGATGTGGCTCATTACATGTGCATAGAAATTCAGGTGATTTTTGCACTCTGATCTTGTATCTTGCAATCTTGCTAAGCTCATTTATTAACTCTAGCTGCATTTAGAAAAATGCTTAGGCTCTCCCACATGACGGATCATATTATCTGCCAACACAGAAAGGTTTACTTCTTCCTTTCCATCTTCTCTGTCCTTTATTTATTAGTCTTGCTTTGTTGCACCACCCTGGAGCCCTGGTACAGTCCTGAAGAGAGCCACTGGTCAGAAGTACTGATGTTCCCAGTCCTGGGAACGAGGCAGTAGTTTATTACATTACCTATGCTGTCAACTGTGGGAATTCTGTCAAAACCTCTCAGCAGGTTGATGAAGTAAATGTTGATTCCTGGTTTACTGAGACTTTATAATAGGAATCGATATTGAATGGTGAAAAATGTTTCCATTTGCAGCTGTGGAGATAATCTCATTGTTCTTCTTCTCTATTATTATAGGAGATTTCATTGATTGATTATTATGTTAAAACAATCTTGCAGTCTTCAGAGGAAGCCAACTTGTTCCTGAAATCCTTGCACCTCATAAAAATATTTAAAGATCCCCACTTAGGACCCAGGATACTTCTGCACAGTGAGAAAAAATGGGAACAAATGGAAACTTAGTTACTGGGGGGAAAAAAGCCACTCCAGTCTTGGTAATTATTGTTTTCACATCTCGTTTGGTTTACTTTAACACCAGATTCTCTCTTCCTTCGTTTTGCTTTTTTCTTGAGTTTTAAATTTCATCTCTTTTTCTTTTCAAAAGGAATTCTGATTGTAATGATAGCACCGAAACCAGGTAGAAGAACATTACGTGTACCCACAGTGCAGAGCCACCCTGGGTCCACACCTGCACTCCCCACTACATTGTGTGTGTGTGTGTGTGTGTGTGTGTGTGTGTGTGTGTGTGTTAAATGCATTCACATTTTTTGCTCATTAGGTTTTCAGTAGACAGGGAGAAAAGGGTACATTTTTCATGAAATGTTCATGACAGAGGATGAAAGCAGGAAAACCAGGCCAAATAAATAATCGTACATCAGCTTTTTTGTTAAAAAGATACCCTTAAGAAAGCAAAGTGGACCTTGCAGAATCAGCTTCACGATTTAATTGGTGAAACGCCCAGCACCTGCTTACCCATTTCCAGGGAAAACGAATTGCTCTGTGCAGTGAATTATTTTTCATTTATTTATTTTGAGGTAAGTATCTTACTGTCTTGTTTGCTTAGGCTTTTACTGAAATACACCTCAGCCCGACTGCCCCTGGCTAGGTGAGCAACCAGAGGTGGCCCAACCTGGACACAAGTCAGCATCTGATGGCTTTCAGCTGCAACTGTCAAAATGATCCAACATTTCTCAAATGTACAGGAATCAAATACATTCATTGAGATAATGGATTATCCATTTCAATAGAGCAGCTGTGTTTCAAAGGTGTTGGTTTGGGCTGTAAAGGATTTCACAGTGGCTTGTAAAACTGAGATGGGAGGATATGGCCCTGTTTCAGGGCCAGGGCTTTAGAAGTGCTTCAGCTGGGGTGCAGGAGAGCTTAGGCACCCAGAGTATCAACACTGCATGGTGGAGTTCTGTCTGTAAAATCTATGGCCATCCTGTAAATTTGGGCTTAGAACTCATGTTATCAGTAAGAGACACATAACCTGAGTTTTTATTTTCTCATGGTAAATTTTATATCTTTGGATATGTTTGACATTATCTTGGAAATGTTACTTGAAATACAAATTGCTTAACCATTTCAGGCAACTTGGCTGTAACCATTCAACCCCCAGTGACTAGAAGCAAAGGTTTATATTTACACAGAAAATAGGATTCAAATATTCAGACCCACTGCTTTTGAGGGATAGAGTTTGGGCAATTGCAACCATCTTCCCTTTATTTTCATGGACATTTTCTCCTTTTATTCTGAAACTACAGCCTATTCTATAATCCACAATGTTTTAAAATAATTTTAAAAGGAAGGTGTACTGCAATGGAACCCCACAACCTGGACTTCTTGTCAAGGGCAAAGAATCGCCCTGGTCTGTGGTCTCCTCCTGCAACCCTTTGCGCAGAGGCCCGGATGGGTACTGGCCATTCTACCCTGGACAAGGGGCACCTCCGCGGTGTATTCCCAGCAGCTCCAGGCTGGACGGCCAATGCTTTCTCAGAGCTGCACTGCAGTGTGAGGCCCCCTACCTTGGCTTCCTTGCTTTGCCCTCCGGATTTGCTGGGCTCCGATCTGCTAGGCTCCAGGCTTCCCGGCTGACTCCCCTTCCCTGTCGTCACCCACCGCGGGAGCAGTGCTCAGTAAGCTCTGAGGCTGCTTAGTTTCTGGGCGTCAGGGACAGACTGCATGCAGCATTTGGAAGGCTTTTTTCTTTTGTGTTTCTATCTGTTGGTTGGTTTGCTCTGTGGTCCTGGGGATGGAACCAGAGACTGGTCCATGCCTGTCAAGGGGTCTACCACTGAGTCACACCCCAGCCCCTGATTGCAGCAATTTCGGAGGCACCTGGTGGCTCCCACCTGGAGTTGGTGCACTCTCCTCTGTGACCTCATGTTTGTGTGATTCAGTCCCATGGAGAAATGGTGTTCTCCGCAGTGACTACTTCCTGCCAGTGTCCATAGTCTCCCTCCCGGGCCTCAGAGCCCCCTCCCACCTCCACCCACCAGCCACCACCACTCTGGACTTCAGGCTCTGGGGTATCACGTTTGCTTTACAGAAAAATACAACTGGCCTGTTGTGGTCACTTCTCCAAAATGATAGAAGCATGAACAAACAGGGAGCCTCAAAAAAACTCCACATTTAAGTAAAAATCGTGTATATATATATTTTTTAATCACAGTGATGCTATCTTGAAAGTGTGAAAACGTTAGAATTTCACTGGCCCTTGAATCATTGTTTTGTGGGAGAACATGGTCTCAATCACTCTGTGCCTCTGATCTTTAATGGCTAATGCAGCATTGGTTGTCTGTATATTGATTATATTAATTTACACTTGTTTAATTACATATACATTCCCCATTTAGCTCTAATTTTATAATAGTCTTTTGTCTTTGTATCTAATTTAACTTAAAATCTAATGACATTATCTAAAATACTATTTATCAAATACATTTAACTATAAGATTATTATAAAATTATATTGCTAAAATACATAGAAAAGATTACACCATTTTATGAACAGTTTCATTGAATTAGAGTTATTTTTCAAGCCATTATAAATATTAACTAAAATAATAATTTTATGTTGAAATTATAAGATTAAAACAGAATAAAATTGATAATAACAGCTAGAAAATACATGCCAAATGTTCCTCATCTTCCCAATGAACTAACTACCTTCATAGTTAGGACATGCCATTTCTGAACAGAACTAAGTATATAAAAACACAACTACATAGGCACATATATGAATATATACATGCATAATGTGTTCATGATACACATTTATCATGCATAATCATGTGTGCTCATGTGTGTCCACATACACAGCATAGACATGACACATCATGCTCACATGAATGTATGCGTGTTTACTTTTCCATGCTACATAATATTTAATTATTTATCAAAACTTCCATTAACATATTTGTAAAACCCTCATTTGTCCCTATTTTTTATGTGCATATCTCAATGATATATTAACTACGAGAGAAGCATTTTGTTTATTTTGTGTTTCTAAAGTGTCTAATGAAAATGACAGCACCTGGCCAAGTGTAAGCCCTCAGTCCATATTTAGACTGTGCTGTTTGAGATAATATCAGGAACATTGTTCATCTCCTTTAGCACTCAGTTGGTTGACTTCTCAATTAATTATGACTTTATCATGACTGAATATATCAAGCCATTGAGAACCCCCTTACATTTCAGTGGAGAAAAGAGATGCAAATAAAAATGTGAATCAAATGTTTACATAATGCAAAGGAGAATTGCAGTTATAAACAAGGGCTGTGACTTAGAGGAGCCACAGTAGTTCACAGAGACTCTGTGCAGAAGTGGCTCTTGTCTTGAGATCTAAGGACTTGGAGACCTCACAGTGGGCACAGGGAAAAGCCCTCCAGCAAAAGAAGTAAAGCAGTGGGTATCCTGGGCATGGCACTGAACTGGCCTGGCTGAGGACAGATAGACACTGCCTGGAGAACCGGGTGGGAAGGGGCCGGCAGAGACTCCCCAGCCATACTGACCATCATTCTGTGCCAAGAGAAGTGAGGATTCATGGGACTCTGCTTTGTGTCCAGATTTGGGTTGGAGAAGAACTGTTTGGTATTTGCATGATATATAATAAATTGCATATTTGTATTGTATATACATCTGTATATAATTGAACTTCCTGCTGAGGGGCCTGCTCTAGGGTCTTACAGAGCCAGGGAGGAAGAAGAGCTGGGTGACTGGGGCTGTGATCACTCTGATGGCCAAATGCAGGGGGTGGGGGCACTAATGCTTTCAGCTGGCACATATCTGATAAAATAAGCATCTGCTCTGGATTTTTAAGTTTACATTCTGACATTTAAGGAAATTTGAAACAACCACTTCCTGTCTTTACAATAAGGAAGAGATGGGAAAACTAAAAGTCAGTGACTTCTCTTGGAGAAACCAAGAGAACTGAGGTAGAAGGAAACGTTTCCATGGAAATCTGGGGATGTGAGCACCCAGTAAGTCACAGCCTGGTTGGGCTTACCAGAATCCAAGGCTGGGGGAGACATAAACTGAGAGTAACACTTGCAGGGAAATTCTGATGAGTTACTGGATGCTGGGCTGATAAGCTACGAGATGCAAAATAGATTCAGATAAAATTCTCAAAAAAAACCAAAAAAAAACATTGAGGGTTGGGAGCAAAGCCAAGAGATACAAGGAGACCTGTATTACCCTAAGAAGGAAGCCAGATAAAGAAGATAAAGACATGAAAAGACCTTAAGAAAAGGAAAATTACAGTTCCATATCCATGAAGAACAGAGACACAAAAGTCCTTAACAAAATGTTGGTGAGTTGAAATCAACAGTGTGTAAACAGAATCAAACACTCGAGTAAGTGGGGTTATTCCATGTTTGAAAGGCTAACTCAACATTGGAAAAGCACTCAATGGCCTCCTCCATATCAACAGACTAAATGTGCATGCTCATATCAATTGATGCAGAGGGATCACTTGACAGAATTCACCAGATATACACCATCAAATCTCATAGCCAGGTAAAAAGGAGAAGTCCTGAAATGGATTTAAAAAACTGAAGAAAGGACAAAGTGCAGTAAACATCATGCTCAGTGGTAAGGAACTGGAAGCTTTTCCCTAAGATCAGGAACAGACAGGAACCTCCTTTCTCAGAACTCTGGCCCACCTCAGACTGGAGGTTATGGACAGTGAAACGAGGTGAGAGGTAAAAATAGAGTGCACCCATGTAGGAAAGGAAGAAAGACAGCTGACTTTTTTTTTTTTTTTACAGAGAACATAATCATTTTTGTATCAAATCCCAAATAATTAAAAATAAAACTTTGCACTAAAAAATATAGCAAGGTGGCAGGAAACAAGCTTAATACACAATAGCCAAGTATTTCCTATTTGAAAGAAATGGAAAATTAAAATTGGAGAGGAAAAATTAAACAATCCTATTCATTATATAACCCTCAAGGAAAATACTTTATATAGATCTAAAAAATCAATGTATAAGGAACCAACATATTGGAAACCAAAAAAACTGATTTTCTTATATGAACGATATAAATAAATGAAGATATATTCTCAGTTTATACAGTGCATGATCAATATTAATATGTCAATCCTTTTCAACTTGATCTATAAGTAAAATGCATTCCCAAATTTTGTGAAATTGGCAAATAGATTATAAAGGTCATGTGGAAAAGCAAAATACCTAGAATATCAAAAAGAAGGTAGAAAAATTATGAGGGTTGAAGACTCAGACCACCTGATGCCAAAAATTCTTTGAAGAGATGACAATAATAAATATAGTAGGATATCAGTGAAAAGCAGACACAGAGATCAAGGAGGGAAAGACCAGAAATAAACCCTCGTGAACATAGTCAAATGAAGTTTGATCTTTGAAAAGGTGAAAAGACAAATCCATGTGGAATTGACAGTCATTTCAACGGAGAGTACTGGGCATTGATTTGCAAAACAACAACAAAACACAAAGAACCTAGACATACTGCAAATCCCTAGATCCCTGGGAGAGAAAGTGGGAAGTTCAAATTCATTAAAATTAAAAACATATGCTCTGAAAAAGACAGTTAAGAGAATAAAAAGAGAAGCTTTATTTTGATATAAATATTCACAAACCACATATCTCACAAAGGTCACTCCCCAGAACTTATAAAAGTTCCCCAAACTCAAAAATTGCATAAAATAATCTGAAGGACTCAGGAGGCTGAGTCAGGAGGATCTCAAGTTCAAAGCCAGCCTCAGCAATTTAGCGAGGACCTGTGCAACTTAAGGGGACCCTATCTCAAAATAAAAAAATAAAAAGCATTGGGGATATGGCTCAGTGGTAAAGCACCCACAGGTTAAAGCCCCAATACCCCCCCACCAAAATAAATAAATAAAAATTACCTAAAGTAAAGCCAAAAATATAATTTAAATGTGGGCAAAATATACAAATAGATATTTTTTGAAGAAGACACACAGATAACAAATGGGGGCAATACAAGGTGTTCAACATCATTAGACATCAGGAGGATGAACTGAAACCATTGAGACACTGAGTAAAACCAGAAGAATAGCTACAATGTTGCCATAAAGTGTGAACCCCAGTGCTGGCGAGGATGCGGAGAGAATCAATCCATCAGGAGGAACAGGGACAATGTAAAGCTGTACAGTGACTGGGAAGTAGTAGGGGAGATGCTTGTCAAACTAAATAGCAATCATGGCATAACCCAGCAACTGCACCAGGGCATCTGTCTAGGAAAAGTGCAAGACCTCCACAGGATGGTCCTTAGCATTTGTGTTTTCACTTTTTGCTCTTTTGGATTGTGTTGTGGGTTGATTGGCTGGGCCTCGTCCAAAGCTGGAAACAGCATAGATGTTCTTGAATGAGAGAGTGTTTGAGGAAACTGAGTCCATGGGGCCTACTTAGTGGTATCACAGGGAGCTCTTGCTAAATATACATCAAGTCCTCAGGGAATTACACTCCATGAAAATTGGCAGTCCTCAAAGTTTTCACTTACATAATGGCTTTGCAGTGACAAAATTATAGAAATGAGGACAAGATCAGCACTTTCCAGAGTTTATGCACAGCTGATGTACACTGAGGGGAGCAGATACAAAAGGTCATCAAGAGAGGTCCTGACTGAGATGCATCTGCTCAGGAGCCCAATGAGATGAAAACATGAACAGGTGACACACATGGGCAAGGACCAATGGAAATGAGGAACTCTGAATGAGACTGGTGTGTTGTATCAGCATCGACGCTTTAATGTGATCACAGTGTTACACTTCTGCACTGTTGGGGGAAAGTGGGTAAACTTCACGTTCTCTCTATATTGTGTCTTCAAACTTCATGTAAATTTACAGTGCCTTCTACAATGATGTCATTCAACAAAGAAGAATTTTATAAAGATATTGATGCAGAAGTATTAAAAGAAAAAAATCTGAAAGTTTCATGTCAGGGAAAAACATGTAAACAAACAGGCATTGATTTCCACAAGTGTGAACCACCTCCTTCCACTAGGTATCGTGTGTGTATGTGTGTGTGTCCACCAAGCTCATTTGTCTGCTTCTGAAACTGGAGAAAATCCCCAGGACACACACCCACACCAGGGCTCCTGATGCCCAGCAGCTACTGCCCATTTGCCTTTGCTCCTGTCTTCTGCTATTAATTGACCATAATATAGAACCAAAGCAAAAGGCTGAATTATTTATCACTATTAATAAGTAGATTCATATTTCTTGTTCTTAAACACATAAGCAGATGACTCGAATACTTTATACTTTGCGAAGACTAAATTAATTTGTGTTTTATTTGTAAGACTTGTTATTTTCCTCTCTAGTAGATAATGATCCTAGAGAATAAAGAAAAAAGAATAGATTGTGTATGCCCTCACTATACCTTCCATCCAGGTGGTTTCTTGCCAAAATCACAATTGCTGTGACCAGTGACAATTTAGAATAAGAAATAATAAGCTCTAAAAATTGGCTCTAGACGGTGTGACACCAACTCCAGAGACTGAGATTTTTCTGTTTCCCTGAATTGGATATATAGAGCTTACCGAATGTTTACTTGACTTTAGATCAATGAATGCAATTTTGTTTATTTTGAACCCATTATTGGGGAAAGATGTCACAGTTACAAGCTGAGCTTTACTAGTGAAATTTGCAAGTAATTATTTGTAATGATATGCAAATTACCTTCAGTCAATTCAGTCAAAAGATGGAAGATGGAGTGGCAGCATTAAAACTGCAGGGATGAGCTGCTGCGGAACACAAAAAACTATTTTAAAAAATAATTTCAGCAATTTGGAAAAATGAATAAGAATTTCTCCTTTTGTTAATGATTTTGAAAAAAAAAGTTAAATTATGATATGAGCTTAAGGTACATGATCTCCAATGAAAACTTTCCTCTTGGAAATCACCCTAAACTTACTCCCCCAGTTTCTTAATACAACCTTGAAAACATTACAGATTTGAGCAAAAGAGTCATAAAAGTGTACATGTGATACTGCAGCTGGAACCCATCTGAAATTTAAAGAATTTTGGAATTCAGTGGTAAATTAGCTTGGATTTCACACAGAAATTGTGAGTCAGGGGTCTAGATTACGGATGTGTAGCTCTGGGTGATTACTTAGCCTTCCTCAGCTTCCATTCTGTCAATTGGGATTGTTTAATACCCAATTAGGAGAAGAATATAACCACTAAGTGAAAATATGATTATATATGGTCTGGCTTTGAATAAGAAACTTAATAAGAAATTAAAATATTAAAGTTGCTATGGTTATTTTCTATGCTGGGGGTGTTTTAGTCAGTTTTCTGTCCCGTTACAAAATGCCTGAGATAATCAACTCAAAGAGATGAAAGGTTTGTTTTGTCTTATGGTTTCAATCAATGGTCACCTGGCCCCAATGCTCCAGGACTGTGGTGGGCAGAACCTCAAGGCAGGGAGGGGGAAGCTGAGCAAAGCTGCAGATCTCCTGCAGCTGAGAGCAGAGAGAAAAAGAGGCTGAGTTCCCAATATGCCCTTCAATGCACACCAGTGACTTAGCTTCCTCCCAATAGGCTCCATCTCTTAAAAAGGTATAGCTCAACCAAGACTTTAATACATGGTATTTGGGGGGCATTTATAATAAAAATTGTAACAAGATTAAAAACATTAATGTTTATATGTTGTAAAAAAACCAATTTATATTATCCATGATTAAAACAAATCAAACAATACAAAGGAGTTTGCAAAAGCTAGAAGGATTGAGAATTAATTACCTTACCATCTGTGTCCTCTACTCTTGTCTTCACAGAGAATCCTTTCTAGATTAGCACAAGTCAATGAGTTATAATTATTGAGTAAACTGTAGAGTTACCCAGTGCATATCCACATACATTTCACCCTTAAAAAAATATGTATAGAAGCATATCCTACTCTGAGCTCTGATCTCACTTTATGTTGCTCAGTCTAACCCATAAAGATTATTCCATGTCAACATACATAGAGCTACTTCTATGGCTTTCCTGCCTTTGCTCCTGATGGTTTCCTTTGGAGGAAAGGCATAGAAAGTCATTTCCTCCTTGGGTCTGCAGGTCATTAGCTTCCCTTTCTGACTTTACAGGCAGCATTCCAGTGCATTGACAGATACAGCGTTTTGGTCTCATGGTATCAGTCAGGTGTTGTGATTTGGATATGAGGTGTCTTCCAAATCTCTTGTGTTAACACAGGAAAGTTCCAAGGTGAAATGATTGGATTGTGAGAGTTATAACCTAATCAGTACATTTACATGGACTAACTAGGTGGCAACTGTAGTAGATGGGGCATGGCTGGAGGAGGGGGGTCACAAAGGGCATGCCCTGGGAGGGTCCATCTTTCCTGTGATTTCTTCCCCTTCTCTCTCTCTGCTTCCTGACAGCCACGAGGTGAGTAGCTTCACAACCTTTCACCATGATGTTCTGCATCACTCTGGAACCAAAGGTCCAGAGCAGTGGAACCAGCCAATTGTGGACTGAATCTATGAAACCGTGAGGCAAAATAAACTATCCTTCCTCTGTGTCTGGTATTTTGGTGACAGCAATGAAAAGGTGACTAACACACTCAGGTAGTCATTGTTTGAAATTATCCTAGCTGGACTTACAGATACCAGGTAAGGCAAGGCCTCCAGCCTTTTGAAATTATGCCAACCTAATGGTGGATATTTTTATTCAAACAACTTTGAAATATGTGTTTAAAACATACTTAAATTCAGGGGTACAGGGAAGGTCCATTACCTTCCGGGCTCTGTGTACTAGAACTAATGTTATAATTCATGAAAGGCAGCAGTGGACAGTGAATTTGCTCTATTTAGTAAATTTTCTCAGTAGTTAACCTGCTAATCAAGAGGTTTAGCTTCTGGTGCATATTTGAGAGCCACTGAGTTATAAATCTGGTGTAGATCTTATCATCTTTTCATTCAAACTTTGCTATAATATGGGGAATGAGAAACTAGCTTAAAGCCAGCTCTCTAATATGCTCTTAACTTTCTTTTCCAGGCCAAGAAAGCTGCTACTGGTCCTGATTCTGGACAATAGGGTCCAATAGATCTGGACAATAGATCTTACCAAGCATTATATTCTACATGATCATACATGGTCATACATGATCATAAAATTTGCATTATCTCTCCTACTTCAAAATTTGGCTGAAATCCCCTTCCTTAGTCAGAGTTAAAATACTAGCTGGGGTTAAGAAGATTTTATACTCACCTCCTATTCACACCATTGATGAAGGAGGGATTCCTATACTAGGGTGATGGAGCCCCCAATTATCCACCTCCTCTAGCCACACCCTACTAGATACTTGACCCTGGACACTTGACGTAAATTCTATAGCCATTACAAAAATTCAAGTTGCCCCCAATTAAATGTCTACAGAAAGCATGAGTGAACAAATGTGTGAGCATTTGGGAGTCATGGGGCCTGTGGCAAGTGGAATGCAGGTACCCTTTCCAAAGATGGGAACATGGAGAAGAGTGTGTCCTTGGTGCCTCTGTTCTCCACCAGAAATGTGAAGCTGGAACTGACATGAAGTTCATACACCTAAGACTCCGTTTCTTAGTTCAGTCATCATGCAATTAAGTAGTCAGGATAGCTGCCTATTTTAGTTATGAAGGCTCAGATTTTTAGAGTCAAGAAAGTAGGCATGGAATGTGGCATGAGGGTAGATTCCTATTTAGCACAAGTCAATGAGTTATAATTATTGTGTAAACTGCAAGCATGTGCCTAGGTTGAAATACTGTGGGAGCTCTGGGTATTAAGAAATCAAAGAAAATGTTTTTAAGATCTACAGGAAGACCTACCTATTAATAAGAGATATGTATTGAAATTACCCAGGAATATTGTATTGGAATCTCTCTGTGACTTTATGTTGATAGCGTTTGTTTTATTTATGTAGCTGCACTCACATCGGTGGCATAAATACTTGCAATGATTATAACTTTTTGTTAGAGTTCTTTACCAGTATGAAATTGTCTTCCTTAGCTCTTCTGATTAATTTTGGCTTGAAGTTTGCTTTTGGCTATGAGAGTAGCCACCCCTGCTTGCTTTTGGTCTCCATTTGCAAGATATATCTTTTTTCCAATTTTTCATCTTCCACATATGAATATCTTTGCCTGAAAGATGAGTCACTTCTACATAACATATGATTAGGTTCTGACAATCCTCTCTGCCAGTCTAAATCTTTTAATTGGAGTGTTTAGACCATTTATATTCAGTGTATTATAGAGCAATTATTATTTTAATTCATTTTGATTTATTTCTAACGTTTTATTCAGACTTACTCCTTGGCTAAGCTACTTTTCTGGTGAGATTAATTCATTTGCTCTTTTTGAAGTTTGTTTTAATTTCCTGTGCATGAAACACTGTGCTTCTTCCCAGCAAAGAAAACCAAAGCATGAAGGAGAAAGATCTTTGTCAATTGCTCCTCCACAGTGGAGAAATAATCAGAATATATAAAAAAAACTTTAAAAAATCAACACCAAGTAAACAAATTAATCCAATAAAAGGACAAAAGAATTAAACAGATGCTTCTCAAAAGAAGAAATACAAGTGGCCCACAAATACTTGAAGAAAAATGTACTTGCATTCTTAAAGGTAGATATAGATAAAGATGAATTTAGAACCTTCACACCACCATCTAAGGAAACTCAGAACTTACTGGGCTTCCTTTCACATGGTCCCACGGGTCCATTTAGTGCATGGTACAGAAGTTAAAGCCTTCAATTCTGGAGTAAACTTCTGGCTTCAAATCCTGGCTCAGCCTCAAATTGCTCATTATCTTACCTCGGCTCCTCAGTTTGCTCATCTGTGAAACAGCATCTTAAGAAAAGGCCCATTTCTTAGGACAGGGCTGAAAACCGAGTAGAATTAAGCACCTGAAATTCCTCAGACTGTGCCGCTGCAAGGTAAGAAATCAAAAAGGTACTCGAGGCCTATTAATATCATGACTAATTTGATTTAAATGCAGGGAGATAGTAATCAGAGTTTGTGAATCCTGACATCTCAATTTCTTATTTTTTTTGTGGGTTGTTTCTGTAGGATTAACTGTGTATTCAGCAACATATATGACCTCCCAGGACATGATGTCCTCTTACAATACGTGAGACAGGGATATAGGACATGCTGTCCCTGTAGACTTCTCATGAACTTCAACGGCTCTGTGAGGAAGCTCCTCAAAAATTAAAAAGTCAAGACATAAATGGGAGGACTTTGAAAATCAACTTTACTTTCTGATTTGGAAAAGTGCAATAAGTACAACTTACTGATCACTCACAAAGTCCTGGGCATGGTGTATGTTAGTCTATTTATAAGACTTCAATAAGTTGGGGTATATCATTTACTCCAAATTGTGTATAAAAATTTATACCTGTGCCTACATTATTTCCCATTTATTTATCTACCTATCCATCTTATATACATCAATCTATCTCTGCATTTATAAGTATGCTGAGTGATGTGTCTAGGGTTAGAAAACCAATAAATGCAGTAGTAAAGATCCCCAAAGATGCTATCGGTTATCTATTAAAATCTTTAGGTGGATGGAACCCAGTGTGCAGTACCTGGTATTTGCCAACCCTTTTAACCCTGGTGATGATTCAGATTGGGAAGAACGGATCTGAGAGAGGTCCCACCACTTGGCAAAAACTGCAGACGTGGCCATGGCCAGGGATGTTTTGAATTCAGGGTCCCTGTATCAATGCTTCTGCTGAGATAATGGCTGTGCCCTTTTGTCTTTGAGGCTTGAGTTAAGCATCCCTGTGCTTTTGTCTGGCAAGTGGGTTTGTTCATGGCTGAGGGTGACCTGCCCAGGGCATTGTTGAACTCTGATCTCACAAGTGGGAGTTAGGTGGGTGTGTGAAGGAAGTCTCTCCTACCCACTTTCTTTATTTTTTTATTTTCCCATTTTGTTGGCTCCCTCTATACACATAAATGTTATATACAGCCTTAGAAACCTCTCCTGCCACACCCCATGACTAAGTAATGGAATTAATCATGTTTAATAAAAATTTTATTTAAGAGAAAATTATCATTAGCCTTAATGAGACACTTGCACCCCTTTCCCTGTACAGAAAGCAGCCATGAGAAAACATGGTGGACACTCCAAAGGTGCAAGTTCCAAGTATTCAAACTTATGGCCAGTCTTCCTTCATGGAAGAGAGAAAGGAAGGAAGGAAGGAAAGGAGGGAGGGGGGAGGGAGGGAGAGAGGAAAGGAGGAGGGAGGATGGAAGGAAAGGAGGAAGGGAGGGAGGGAGAAAGAAAAAAATGAAGAAAAAAAGAAAGTAATTTGCTAATGTTGGGAATATAGAGATGTTCTAGCACCAAATGAGATTTTTTTCCTTGATATAATTTGAAGAATTAAAAGATAATTTGACTAGGAAGAACCTTTCTTACTGTGACTCAAAGCCATTTAATATTTGCCATCATTAGAATTCTGCCACACTCAGGAAAACATGGAACCAAATTGTTACTGATCCATTTTTAGTGTTTCTTTGAGAATTAATCCACATAATTACTTACTGGATACTTGAACTTGGACCTTCCTGAAGCTCTGCCTTCTCCATTAAAGGCTGGGAGTGGAGGAAAGGAGGCTGTTGGGACAGTGGTGGGACATTCAGTCATACAGGAGGAATGTGTTCAAGAGCCTTGTTATAAATCTGTGCCTGGGGATAATAACAGCACATTATAATCCCATAACACATGAAGTGCTCTCATGGTAATATAATGTATGTGTTAATGCACAGATAATGCAGAAGGTCATCAGTTATGATTTTGTGTGTGTGTGTATAAACATCGTGCTCATCGTGATAAATATGACTTTACCTGTCAATTTAAAAATAAAATTTAAATTTTAAAAGTGTCAAGAAATCCATCATCTAAATAATATTACAGGCAATGACACAGTGGATGGGAAGTGCTCATCTCCCTGAGCAGGTAAGTGGCCAATGAACATGTGTGTTGAGAGGTGGCCTCTCAGTGCTTTTGGTGGAGCTCTCCCGTGGATGGTGACACCCACTTGTGCAGACGATTTGAGGACCAGACGTCTCAGCACAGCACACACTCTCTAACCCTAGGTAGAGGACTGGGAAATGGAGAAGGCTGACATAGAGCCTCCTTCCATCTTTGAAGAATGGCAACCTGGCAAAGAAGCCAAGCAAGAAGAAAAGCAAAATTATTTTTGAACATTTCCCCTTAAATAAGTGAGTAAACAGAGATCCAAACTGTTACCATGAAGGTCTTGAAATTCAATCAGGCTCCTGATGGGACTCTGGGATTCTGTGTTCTCCAAGATTCCAGGCAGGCCCTTTGGTGTTGCTGTGCCATGACATCACTAGAGTCAAGACGGGAAGAACTGGTCACTTTCTAGAAAGAGGCAAAATGTGAATTACAACAAAATAAAAAAGAGCCTCTGCAGGGTCTCAATCTGATCTTTAGTGGCCTCACACATGCTAGGCACTATGTAATATGTAATTACATATTATATATTATAAACAAATATATAGATACTATATATATATAAACTGTTTTTTCATCAAACTGTTTCTCCACTTAGCCTCATATTTTGAATAAGAGACCTATATCTATGAAGGAAACAAGATGCAAAGTTGTCCAATTGACTACTATAAATGCCTTTAAATTGTAACCAGGAGAGGTGCTGAGGTTCAGCTCAGTGGCAGAGCACATGGTAAGATGTGGTTTCAGTCCCCAGCACCAATGAATAAATAAATTCTGGAAGAATTGATGAGGATTGCACTTCAGCAAAGAGAGTAGGAAAAGAAATTGCCATAAAATACAACTAAATGACACCAATACTTGAAGCCAGTTTGGGGTACATGAATCCTTCATTTAAAAAGAGGGGAGGATATTATTTAAGCAGTTAACTCCCAGATATTTTTCATGAAGAAAAGCAAACTAATCCAAGAAAAACATTGAACTATACAGCTTCACAGAGTTTGGGTAAGCTTCATGTCCCAGGGGCTTCACCAGAGCAGTAAGGGTCATCTAAGAGGTCTTACGTATGAAATTGGAAGGAAAGAAACTCTCCCCTCACTTTTCCAAGGGTCCCCCACCTCCCACATCTTCTTTAAGATGGTCGTCTCAAAAGTCCTAGCAGGTGAGAGCCTGACTGCCCAACCCTGTAGCTCCAACAGGGTTTTTAGTGGTCAGGGCCTGGGCACTATCACCAGCATCTTCTTGAGCAGAGATCCTGAGGATTTGAATTTTTAAAAAATATTGTTTTAGTTGCAGATGGGCACACACCTTTATTTCATTTGTTTATATGTGGCGCTGAGAATCAAACCCAGTGACTCACACATGCTAGGCAGGCGTTCCACCACTGACACATAGCCCAGCCCAGGATTTGAATTTTGAAAAGCATACTTTCTCCAGTCTACATTGACATATTTTAATATTAACTTTGTAACCTTTTCCCAGGAAAAAACAAATATGCTACTATAATAAATAATATAAACTTTGAATGTAGCAGTATTTCTTTATCCCTGAGAAGCTGTTACAAAGTCCATGATATATCTACTCCTATGACTCTTCTCTGCAGCTGAGAATTTTGGAAATGAGTTAACATTATTGGGATTCAGCCATGGGCCAGACACAGGTGATGGTACACCACTGTCCAAGAATCCTCTGATACAGTATTTTATTAGGAATATTTATGTGAAAAATCTGAGGTCAAAAGTGTGAGTTAACTTTTCCAAGATCAAACATCCAGTGGACCATGAAGACAGAGGCTGAGGGGTTCAGGAGTGACCCCTGGCCTCACCTCTGTGACAGGCTGGTTTTGAAAATCAGGACGTGGTCCTTCTTTCCCTTGAAGATTAAACACCCGAGGAACACCGAGGCAAAAAGTAAAGAGCAGAAAGTAAAATTTATTTAAGAAACAGAATAAAGAGAGAGAGAGAGAGAGAGAGAGAGAGAGAGAGAGAGAGAGAGAGAGAGAGAGAGAGAGACTCCTCGGGAGAGGAGGGGGCCCAGAGCTGGTGCCCAGGGAGGGGGGTGTCCTGCTGCTTTATGGTCTTCAGGTTTCCTTTCTTCTCCTACCTACCTGACCAAAGGCAGGAAGAGAGCCATTCAGGGGTGATGGCTTGTGTTGGAAAGTACCCTCCCCCAAGGCTCTTAGCCACCCATGGATGGGGATGGGAAGTGCTATTAATGCATTTTCTTTTCTTTGATAATCAGCCACCTGCCCTTTGCCCTAGTCTCAGTTTCATGCTCACCTGAGAGTCACCTCTAACTGCTGTTTGGCCACAGGGATCTCCTGATCCCCCATCCTGAGAGCGCTTGGACAGCAGTAGAATCAGCAACACAAGAGCCCCCGAAGTCCCTCTTCAGAACTGACCCCTGCATGAGCGCTGCCCATCCTGTGCTCTCTCTATAAATCAAGCTCTGCTCTCCAGTTACCCAGTGGACTAATGATTGGAAAAGCACAAGTGCTCCTCTAACTAAGCCCAAGAGAAGAAAAACAACCTGAAACGATGGATTTGTTCTTGGGCTCGGTGACTGTTCCCACATGTTCACCTGGGAAGCTAGGGAGAAGAATGAAGCTCATCATTAAGTGTATTGTTGACAGATAAAACTGCTAGAAGTAGCAGGAAGCTGAGTGATGCTGAGCTTCTCCATGAGGACTTCGAGAAAGGCTGGGGTCATTCTTCTGGGGAAAGGGCCTTGAGCTGAGGGGAACTGTGCCTGAGTTTACCTGAGTGCCCCAGGGTAGGGATGGAGAGTTCATTTGTGCCGAGTCAGCAGTTCTCATGCCTCCTGGAGAAGAGCCAAAAGGAACCTGGCAGAGGTCTGAGCCAGGCAGAGGTCTGAGCCAGGCGGGAGACTCAGTCACAACTGTGGAAAAAACAGTGAGGTTAAGAGAAAACCACACCTTGAGAATGTCTGTCTGACAGTGATGTGTCTTACTGTGTTCAAGTGATTTCAGAGAGAGAGAGAGAGAGAGAGAAAGAGAGAGAAACACAGATGGAAAGAGACGGGAGGGACTTTGAAAGAAAGCGTACACAAATTATATGTAGCTCTGGTAAATCCGCTGGCTACTCCATTTAGTAAGTGTTGGCCTCCAAAATCAAGAGGGGAACGAGGGACTCAGATGTCCTCTGTTCTCTGTTTGCTGGAGTCCATGAAGACTCTGCATCTGAGCAGCTCTTTAGACTGCATATGATTCTAGCATCGCAAGATTCATAACTTCTTATAATTTCTCCTTAAATGCAAGCCAACAACTTCCTTTGCCTTCCTTCAAAGAAATGGCCATCTGTGCTCACCCTCATGGGTCTCCTGTAGGATTTCCCAGAAACCAGCACACTGCCCTTCAGAGCTGCACCCTCCTATCTCAGTGTGGACCCTGGCAGCAAAGTGTGCCATCCATGAGGGGCATATCTCTGCAGGGTTTGGAACCAACAGGGACGTCAGGGCACCCAGGGGCAGAGCATGTGGAAAGTCAGCCATGCTCTGCCCCCAAGTGTTGGGAATTTCAAAAACAAGCACCTGGTACAAGGAGCTGACCACAGGAGTTTGGCTGGGCGGAGGCAGGGAAGAGCTCTCCCAAGATGCAAGAGACGGGAAAATAAATGGTCCAAGCTCTCTGCCCTCAAACCAGGGCTTCGCACAAGCTGCCTGCAATGACTGAGAGGGCCATGCACAGGTTGGGATTTAACATGGAGAAAACAAGGTCCTCAAAACGTCATTAGTTCTTGGTCATCTGCTCCTCGTTGCGTGGGTCTGACTTCCTTGTGGCGGCAGCTCCACGTGGAGACCCACAGAGCCCATTGGCTACACTTAGAGGGAGAGGATGGGGAAGATAAGAGGAAGAGGAGACAGAGGCAGAGCCAGGGAGAGAGAAACTCCAATTAAACCTTGCTCTCTCACTAGGTTTGCACAGGCCCAGGTCTACACCTCAACACCTGTCCATCTTCATCACAGTCCCCATCACCACAGGCACATCCTTGACTGGCAGGGCCTGGATCATGAGTCCTCCTCTGTGGGTCTGTGTCCTGGTCACTCAATTCATGGGGTGTTTCTTCCCCACAATGACAGGAGAGGAAGAAATACAGCCTGTACAGGAAAAATGACGAAAGATCATCTGCATTCCACCATCGCCCCGTGCATCTATGTGGCCATTTACATCAAGGCTGTGAATAAAGGTTATAGTCCAGAAGCACAGGGAGGCTACTGCCTATCCAGGGCCCATCTGAGTACACTTCACACACGTTAGGATTCATGATGGTTTCAGGGACTGTCATTCCCCAAACAGGGAACTTGGTACCATATCTGGGACATACAAGTGTGCAATAATTCACACACAGTGCGAGTGAATGAGTGCAGAGACCATGCTATGCCCTTCATCTGCTCTGAGTTCCACAGCCTGAGTCAGCCCCAGGGAGACTAGTGTAAAACAACACACTTCTTCCTGTAAAGGAATGCAAGCTTTTGAGCAGCGCCAATCGCAGCCAATCTCAGGAGGCAGACTTTTAGCACCCGTTCTCCACAGTGTTCCTAGAGAAAGATCCGTAAGATGTGAGACGACTTGGTTGGGGTGACCAGTGACGGATTGAAAGGCCATCTCGGCTTTCCCTCCTGCCGTTTTTCTACCTCTCTAATGTACCTTCTCTATGCCTTAAAAGATAAATTCCATAGAGGGTGAGGGAGAAAGGGTGGGGAAGGATGTCAGTCAGAAGGGAAAAATCTTCTCTCATACAGATTTAAATGAGCATGTATCCGCCATTTCATCTAAATCACCAGCCAATGAATAAAGTGTCCAGACACTACAATCAGTTCAGGAAGAATTTAAAGAAGAGCCTAAACAGGAATCAGCTGCACTAAGCTAAGCAATGACAATAATTCCCCCCTCCCAGGACTGTTGTGTGGGACAGATAGGAACAGGCCAACGGGTCCCTTAGCACAAGGCCTGGCAGATCATAACTTCCTAACAATATTTATCATTCATAATTTTTTTTTAATTGGAAACTACGAACAAGACTCACCTTAGGTAAAGTTTAAGTTGCCGGAAAATTTGGAGATATAATCCAACATGAAAATGATGGCTTAAGATACTAAGAGTCGCTTTTGGCAAAGTCTAGTAGATATAAGCTACAGCTGGTCATTTTGGGAGGCTGAAATAAATCCATGTGGCCCCGTCATGTAAGAGCTTCTGAGGTGGGGAGGAGAGCTGGGGACGCAGGGGCCATCAGGGGTGGGATGGGGCCAGCAGGACTTGGGTAAAGGACTAATGAAGGTTAACACCAGAAACAAGGCTGAGTCAGTAAGGTGGAGGAGAGGACTCCTTGACCCACAGTGTCCTCAGCTCAGTGGTCACCTAAGGAACCTTGCAGGAGAAGAGGACATCACATGGAACTTTGTAGGAGAATACTGGCCAGCAGCACTTGCAATCACCTTCTTAGGCATGGTGTCTGCAGCTGCTCCATGATTCATTCCTACCCTTGATTCAGTGTCATTATTGTTCCAAAGCAGCAATGCCACCAAATGCTTTCCCCTAGTCACAGCAGTCACACATCTTTGCAGAGTATCATGGAAAACTCTGCAGCTAACCAGGTGTGAAGGAGAAAACCGTTAGGTCCACTGATCATTTTCACATACTGTTTTATTTCATAGCAACTTATTCTCCATGAATTGCTTAATATTCACTTAATATCACGTGATAAACAATCATTATTTAGTGGACACGCTGATCTGGTCATGCTTTCTGTTTGAAGGTCCTTAATGGTGAGTTTTATATGGAGGATGTTCTTTCCAAAGTTCAGGTACGTCGATTGCCTTCTCACCCCGAGATAATGTGAATTGTTTACTCAGAATCCAGTGGGAAATGTGTTGCGTGCAGAGCAGGCTGAACTGTGTTGTCTGCAGGACAGGCTGAACAGATGTTGGCTGCAAGATAGCCCACGCACTCAAACCCCCCTCTATATGGTCCTTTATCACCTGTTTGTGTCAAGTCCCGCTCAAGGCTGAGCACTCAACCCCCCTGGGGCCAACAAGGCAGCTTGCAGACCCAGAGGCCCCATTAGATTTGGGCTATAAAAACTCCCTCCTGCCAGGCCCCCCCTCTCTCTTGCTCTCTTTCTCTTGCTCTTTCTCTCTTGCTCTCTCTCTCTCTCTTGCTCTTTATCTTTCTTGCGTGCGCTCTCTGACTCTCTCTTGCTCTTGCTCTCTCCCTCTTTATCTCTCCTCTTTTCTCTCTCTTTCCTTCCTTCTTTTCTCTTTGTTGCACTGCTGCAATAAAGATCTTTTGGTAACTCCGAGTGTTGTGGTCACTTTCTTTTCAAAATGTAACTCTGGTTTGACATAAAATCAGGATTACATACGTGCTCAGAAACGTGGCTAAACTGTATTCGAAATTCGTTCCCCAGTACACTTGTGATTAACCACATGGTGTTATACACTTAGACACACGCTAAGAAGGCAGATCCTGTGTGACATACTCTTATCACAGTAAGATGAACATTTTAAAATATTTTATTGAATGACAAGTCTGTGCCAGGTGCTTTGCCAACTGGGTGGTGAGCAGCCTAGTAAAACACCAGCTCTGAATTGGTGTTGGCTTCAGAGGGACACAGTTCACTCAAACGCAGTACAGTCAGAGTTCCAGTGGGGACTCAAGAAGTTCGAATATTGCTCAGAGACCAAAACCAGAACATTAGCAGTTGGAAAGTTTCTCCTTGGAAATGTGTGCCCAGGCTGCAGCCCAAGGCCAGTTAGAAGGTCAAGCAAAACAGCAGAGGGAGGTCCCCAGGCAGATACATGTAGACAGATCAGGGGCTGCCACTGTCCTCTCTGTCATAACACCAAGGACATCCAGTCTGTTGAGGGTCAACCTTCCAAACTTCCAGCTTGGCTTCTCCTGATCCTTGGTCCAGAGTGGCCTGGACCAGGCTGATTTGTATGCAGGAGGCTGAGTTCCAGGAGGGAGAGCTAAAGCATCTGAGACTTTTGAGCTAATGGAGAGCAGTTGCCGTGTCCATTCAGAGCTGCTCTCCAGGCCTGGGGCTCTCTGCTCCTCTTAAGCTGCTGAAAGCTGAGCTGGCCACCTGCAGGGCAGAGAAGACAGAGGAGGACCTGCTCCCTCCCCACTTCCCAGCAATCCTCAACCAAGGGCTCTTGGAGAATCTAATTTTCCACCTATTTACGAGGTGGCCCTGTGGATAGCTTTGGTCTATAGAATAAAGTGGATATGACAATTGTTCTTTATTAGCTGATTTCTCAGGAAGTCTCCACACTTTTTCTTTCCCTCCTGGAATTCAGCCTCCAGCATAAAAATAAGCCTGGTCTGGCCCACTCTGAACCAAGGATCTGGGGAAGGAATGCTGACTTCCCAGCTGTCAGACCACATCAGCCAACCAGGGACGAATCCCTGCCAAGCCTGTGAGTGGGCGTGAGGCAAGGCTAGAAAAATCTCAAAGCCAATCCCAGCCAAGACCTGCAGAACTGCCCAGTGGACCAACAGTCTGTAAACCATGACAAATTGATTCCTAAGCCACTGAACTTGGGGCTCTTTATTACGCAGCCTTATTATGGTGCCTGATAACTCATGCAGTCACAATTTCACAATTTTAATCAGCCTTACTGAACATTTGGGGATTGCCTGAACAATTCATGACAGGGTGCACATTCTGTGGTCAATTTTCTATCCCATCTTCCTGTGACATTCTCTGTCTTTCCTTCTTGCCATTTCTATTAAAACTTTCTTTCCTCCTCAATCAATAGGAAAACATATTGTAATATGCATGCTTGAAAAATGATGGAGATGCTAAAGTAACAGATGGCAGAAGAGAGCTTAAAATATATAATGCTGTGCAGGTGTATTTTTTATATTCATAGAAGACAGCACAAAATAATAGTAACACCAGTATTACAGGGTGCAGGCTTCATAGATGTACAAGAGATTGTGGTGCCAACCTAGGTGATGTATCATGCAGTTTCCAAGTGGCCAGTATGCTGATTCAAGAAGCTCATCTGGCTGGCCAAAGGGGGCCCATCCATGGTTGATATGAAACTGTGCCACAATCCACACTGTTTAAATTAGTGGCAAAGTCTCTCAAGTTGCCTAAACTTTCAAGTGCCAGCTTTGTTCTCCTGTGGTATTTCTAAAGGAACCATGGGGTATTCAGAAGGCCACTGCCACTCCTGTGTGATATTTATCATCATGTGCAGAAAATCATGAGGCTGGATTTAGTACTCCTACTATTATTTATTTATTATTATTATTTACTATTATTACTAAGGTTATTATCCAACCAAAGACAGCACTGGCCCAAACTGAGCAGGAGGGAGCCCACAACTGGTGACGCCAGTTCACACAGGTCTCTCTCAGAGCTCCTGCTTGGCTTTGTGTTGATCTTTCAGTTTCAGTCCAAATCCACACAGAAAAGCCCCCTTAGTGTTTAGCAATGGGATGACTAAGTATCCCCAACACGCAGGACCCTCCAATCATCTGTTCCAGGCTCAGGTTTTCTTCTGGACAACTGTAGAATACCCTCAAGGTCCAGAAACAGCTAGAACCTACTTCAATGTAGTCACCGTAGAAAGGCCAAGGACACAGGTGAACTCTCCACCGTCTTCTGCTGGGGACAAGATGAGCAGCTTATAGAGACCTAAGGGTATTACCGAGTCCCTTCTGTCACTACAGGAGTCAGGGCTTAGCTGGGGAAGAAGGTCAGGGTGTGCCTCGGAAGGGTGTATCTTGTCCCTGGCCCCTTCCTCCCTCTCTCTCTGTCCCCTGCTTCCTCTGCCACCCCCTCTACTCTCAGGCGCAGGGCAGTGGAGCTGCTGGCCCTGGGCTGAGAGCTCTGAAACCACAGGCAAACATGAACATCCCTCCTTTTCAGTTGTTCTGGTCAGATAGCTGGTCACTGCAGTGGAGAGCTGACCGACACCCATGGTTGCCCTTCTTGCCTGCCCCTTCCTGTGGGTGGCCATACTTCCTTCCTCACTCCACCAAGCCTCTGTGTCCATGCAGATGCTGGAGGGAGTGTCCATATGCTCTCTGTCCATCTGGCATGACCAGACAGTGGCTGACATCTCAGCCTGGGTCCCAGCAAGGAAACCAGGGGAGGCAAGCTGCTTGGCCAGCAGTGGACATGTAGGACATGTGGAGTCAGGACAAAGATGTTGACAGTAAGCCTTGAGGTTTGGGGTTTGGGGACTTTCTTTGCATGGGAACAGAACACAAGTTATCCTCAGAAAGAATGGGCAAAAGTCCAGAAGAATGGGTCAGAACTTGAAGCATGGTATTTCCAGAGCCCATATTTCTCCTAACGTTGTATTCCACTCTGGTGACTTTATATCTGTACCCATCATAAGCACCTGTGTTCATACCCACACACTTGCTATACAGGCACACGTGTATGTACGTACACACATGAATATGCACTTATGTGTATGCACAAGTTTTCAGGATGGTTTCACAGAGATGCTGCCAGAGAGACAGTGCCACACTCTAGGTGCGGGCACACCTGGCGGAGCGGGGTGGGTACAGATGCAGAAAGACACACCCACAGGCAGGTGGAGGGGCCTCCATTGCCCTGCGTCCTCAGGTCCCATCCACATTCCTCACACCTACTGGCTGTTTATAAATTCATCAAAAGGGATTCAGCAGATGGACCCTAGAACCCAGGTCGCAGAGCCGCCTGTGCATGCCTGGATGTGAGCTTACCACGAGGGAGGTGTTCCTCCACATCCTTCCCCGCTGGCCTGGGGCCTCACGAACCAGGAAACTTATTTGTGTTTGATGAATATTTACAAAAGCTGCTATTTTAATTAAAATATAAAAGCCCAGAGCCGAATTAATTGGGCTGAGAGCAGACACACACACACACACACACACACACACACACACACCCCTCCCTGTGTTCTAGAAGATAACCAATGGGGAGCAGAGGTCACCTTCTTCATAGCCACAGGAAACCCTCCAGCCACTAAAGCCTTAAGGGAGGGGCACCCCATCCTAGGATGTTCCCACCGGGTCCTGCTGGCCCAGTCGAGGTCGAGGACTGGGCCCCCATGGACATCCTCCGAGGTCCCTGTGAAGCCAACTTCTCTTTCTCCAAATGCCAAAGGCAGACAGGGTGGCAGACAGGGTGCCACCTCTGCTTTTACCCAGCCCCTGAGTCAGCTCCTTATCGCTGGACAAAACCCCTGAGACAGGAACCTAGAGCGGAAGATTTGTTCTCATGGCTGCCAAGGTTTCATGCTCAGCTGGCTTCATTGCCTTGAGCCCCAGGTGGGGTAGAAGATGGCATCAGGAAGACACTGCAGAGAATAGAGGGCACCAGAGACTGGAGAGGGTCCAGGGGAGGAGAGACTGGGACAGTCTGTTGATGGGCACAAAGTAACATAGGGAACAAGTTCTGGAGCTCTGTCGTACAGTAGGGCCACTAACAACACATTGTATAGTTCAGATAGCTAAAGGAGAGGATTTGAAATGTCATCCCAATAGGGAAACACTCCATGTCTAAGGTGGTGGGTGTGCCCATCACCTTGATTTGACCTTTGCATGACATAAATACGTACAGAAACATCCCACTGTGCCCCCTAGAAATGCACAATTACTGTGTGTAAATTAAATTTTAAAAACTCAGCTCCCAGGGCACATTCCATAGCATGAAGGAAGGGACTGAGCTTGGGAAGGAGAAATATAGACAGGAATGAGTCCTCAGAGGGCCCGTTCAACACTCAACAGTGCTGCCAGGCACCGTGGTGCACACCCGTAATCCCAGTGGCTGCAGAGGCTGAGGCAGGAGAATCTAAAATTCAAGGCCAGTCTCAACAGCTTAGTGAAGCCCTAAGCAACTTAGAGAGACCCTGTTTCAAAATCAAAAATAAAAAGGGCTGGGGATGAGGCTCATAATGGTTAAATGCCCCAGGGTTTAATCCCGAGTAACCAAAACAAACCTAAACAAAACAACAACACAAAACACTAAGGTGACCCGCATGAAGAATGAAGAATTCTGTCCTGGTGATGGACAGCCCACCTATAGGGATGAAGAACAAGTGAGAACAAATCACAGTTTCAATCTGGCTCACTGATCAGATGACCCACTATTCCAGTTTATTTGTGTGGTTGTAGGGTCTATATTTGCTCTTTCCCTGTTTTCTTGTTGCAGTTATTAAGAGCGACTCCTTTTGATTTCAGTGTGCTCTAATCTGGATCATAAATTATGTGCTCACTCAACTTAAGTGGGTATGGGTTTTCAAACAGAGGACAAAAGGAGCCAGCATCATTAGAAGCTGTCCATCATGCTGCCTGGGGTCATATTTTCTGTCGCTTTCTAATGATTCTTTAAACTTCAGAGTTTCAGTTACCCGGCCCATTTCCAACACCTTGGCTGAAGCTTTGCCAATAGTCTTTCCTCATTCTAAAAAATGCCCAGGGGAGTTCAGGAGACAGGGCACCCCATTTTTCTCAAACGTCCTCCATCCCCTTTCCACGTTTACAATTTTTGCCCTTCTCCCTGGACTGTTCCGTGTCAAAGACTCTGGACACAAAACTGGCTCTATTCTCCATGAAAAGGAGATTAAAAGGCATCAAATGGTGTTTTAAAATCCCCCAGATGTCAAGCTAATTGTTCCAGCAGGATGCACTGAAAATTCAGTGGGAATCATTTTGTAATTTAGTGTTATTCAACGATGGATAAATAATTACCCAGAATAAAACCAGTGATTACGACTGATTCCTAGAGATATACCAATTTCAGCAGCCCTAGTATTTAATGCTGGAATCCATAAGCACTTGTCTTGCTGGGTACTTTTGTAACTTAAGTGCAATAGCAGAGTTCAATTCCTGGCCCACGGTGTGGTGCCCAACAGGTGCAATGAGAGGGCTGAGAGTGGTGACAGGAAACATGATTGCTCTTGCAAATGAGGCCAGGGGACTGGGCCTTGCTTTTTGTCCAGATTCTAGGGCTGGAAACACATGCCATCTTGTGACATGAATGGGATATTTGAGCTTCATTTGCTTCCCTTGCAAAATTCAGACTGAATTATTAGAGAAGTGAGTGCCAATCTTTCCAGAGCCTGAGGGCCTGCAGATGTGCAGCAAGCCATGATTTGGGGTGGGGGCTTGAGCTGCCCTCTCACTCAGGTCAGTGGGTTTCCATGTTTAGTGCTTGCACCCTGGGGCAAGGGACTCTGCCTGAGTTTTGGCTAACAAAGAACCTTTGAGAGCCCTTGAATCCTCTGGGCTCTGCAGGGCTGAGGCCCTAATGGGCCACATCTGAGCCCTTGTGCCATCTTGGCTCCTGCCTAATGGCTGGTAATGGAGCCAATGGAGGCCTCTCCCAGACCTCCAACCTCTGCAGGGCCCTGGAGGGCAGAGTGGAGAAGGCTCTCGGAGCCATTCAGGTTCCCCATTGCATTGCTCCCAGGAACCACACAATCAGAGGAGACTCCATCAGTTTCCACAGAGAGCTTTGACGTAAGGTTGAGTGGTTTACAGGGTTGGGAATGCCTGCAGTAGCATCTAAGAGGGCAGTTCCTCTGCTACGATCCTGGTGCAAACAAACTGCCATTATCTCTGGCCTGGTAACAGACTCCTGACTGTCCCTCCCCTGCAGTCTGATCTCCATGAACCAGGAAAACTCATGTTTGCAGAAGCCAATCATATCCCCCAAATCTAATTTTTATAACTGCTCTAGTGTCACTTGATCTTGCTCCATTCACAGTCTATCCTTCAATTTTACTTGTTCACCTTAATTCCAGCAGTACTGATCTGATCCTTGATCCTAAGCAACCAAATCAGTGCCTGCCACAGGGCCTTTGTGTGTGCCATTAGCTACCTATGGAATAAACTGTCTCTGTGTTTTCTAGCCTACGTCATTTCCTCAGAGATACTTTTTTTAACCATCAAAATCTAAACTTATCCCCCAACACATCACCATCTCTCATCGACCTGCTTAATTTCCTTCATAACATTTATCATTATCTGAAATTAATCTCTGAGAGGCTGGGATTGTGGCTTAATGGTAGAACACTTGCCTAGCATGTGTGAGGCTCTGGGTTCAATCCCCAGCACCACATTAAAATAAAAAAGCTAAATAAACAAAATAAAGGTATTATGAAATCAATCTCTAAATTGGCAACCTGCTTTTTATCTCCTCATCCAGGAGTATAAACTTCCTGAGATTAGGGAGCATGCTAGTCTTAGATGAATGAAAGCTGTCAGGGCTTGGCACAAAATTGGTGCTTATCTGATTGTTGTAGGATTAATGAATGACTTTCAAGATTGATATTTCTATCTGGCTGCAGGGATTTGAAAAACCATAATTTCTGAACACAAGGAAGATTAACTTCTTTCAACTTTCATCAGGTACATGTTGAGTGGCCCCTGTAGGCTGGGCACAGCCCTATGATGTGACAAATACAATAAAATAATTGTACTTACCTGGACATAACTTGCTTTCTCGTGTCAGAAATAGATACTGTTTCAACGGTCTTAAAAACAAGTGCATGATCATTCACCCAGATGACATTAGGGGTAGAGACCTGTGATGTCACCAGGGCTTGAAGATAGCCTCCCTCCCAAGAGGGATTCCTCGGAAGAAATTTGGAATTGAAATATGAAGAATCAGTGGAAACGGGCTGCAGCAGATTAATTTATTTTTCAAAAGCTTTCCTCCCAACCTGCCACGTCCCTCAACCCCCTGTGCTCGGGTGGACGAGAACGTGTCCCTGTTGCTCTCAGTTATGGAGCTACGCTGTGCAGCCTGGGGTCTCTGTCCGTGAGCGGACCCAGGCTTCCCTCCTCCCCTCCGCTGGCAGGGCCTGGCTCTGGGTGGCCTGGGACCCGACATGTGGCCTCATCACTTAAGGACCAACCCTAGAGCGTGCCGAGGACTTCCTTCCTCTTCAGTTAGACAAGGAGACAAAGCCGAGCTGTGCCTGGGTACAGCCACCCCAGCCCACACAGGCCACCCGCCTCCACCACCGCTTAACAAAAAACCAACAGCTTCTCTCCCTGAAGAAAGACACAGACCCTCAGAGGCAGCGGCAGGGGACTGACATGCAGCATGTGGAGGGGGGACGTGCAGCGTGTGGAGGGAGGCATGACCAGGTTTTTTCAATTGATTCCGAAACCGTGTGTCCATCACCTACCCACACCACCTGTGCTGTTCACCCCAGGGGTCAGCCGGTGAGCCAGGCCTGACAGAGACAGCTTCCCATCTGGCCTGAAGCTCAGGGGTCCTCTGGGAGCTCAGCCCAGGCTACTGAGAGGGGTCCAGCCTTCCATTGCCCTCTGCTTATTGTCTGACTTATGAATCCCCCAAACCTGTTCTTGTGAATCATTAATCACAAAGACTCAGACTCATTTAAATAAGGAAAACAGAACAACTTGTTAGTGACCAGCCAGGACTGGGACTTTAGTGGCACCAACAAGTGTGTCTGAGAGGTTCCTCCTTAAGACCCCCAATGAGGCCATGTCTGCTGGAAGTCTGGAGGGTCCGTAGGTTTTGGTTAATCTTGTATTCTGAATGGCTGGCCCCTCACTGCAGGAGTGATGAGCTAATTAGAGCATCATTTAGGCTGCAAAATGAGTCTTGTGAATGACGGGGCTTTGACAAAATGTGCTTTTCCCCTTTAAGGGAAGGACACACACAGAGAACCCAACAGCTCTGACCCTTCAGCGGTGGGTGTTTTGTCTAGGAAAGTCCCCACAGGCCTTCTTTGGAAAACATATAACAGGGCTGTGTAGCTACTTGTTATTTACACTAAATGGCTGCTTCCAGAATGTTCCCAGGAGGTCTACAGAGCTTGAAAGTACTCAAAGTGATTTCCTTAAACCTTATTTACTCAGCAGATTGCTGCATAAATTCCCCCTTTATGGAGTAGCACAAGCCACCTATGTCGCGAGGGTTAAGGACACCACAGGATGAGTGATCCTGAATGGATGGTGATCCTGAGTGGAAGGGTCACCTGTCACACAGGCTCCTGGGAGCTCCTGCAGAGTCACAGGACCAGAAGGTCAATGTGGCCTTGAGGCCCATTGAGGCTCCCTCCATTTCTGCCTTCCAAGAGGGCGAGTGTGCACTTCAGGGTCCTCACAACCTGGAACATGAGTCCTCCCCACCCAGCCTCTCCTCCTTGGACTCCCCACACCCTGAGCACCTGGGGTGGAGGGGTGTCCATGGAGACAGGGCACCTAGCCCAGTGCCGGGGACACTGGTTTGCTCCCAGAGCTTCCTTGTCCTGAGAGATTACCTCTCATTTCCATCGACAAAGGGCTCAGACTTTGCCTTTCAATGGTTTAATTTTATTGAGTCTGAAGCTTCATATTCATAGAAAACTCACCTTTTTGTTGCAACGTTTGAGGATAATTAGAAAGAATAAAACCAAATGAATGAACCATCACAATATTTTAAATTAAATATCACCAGGTCTGGATACATGAGAGGATTTTAATTATTCAGAGGCACAAATGGACAGAGATTTCAATTATATCTAACAACATTTTCTACTTTCAACGTTAAAAAGTGCCATGGAAATAAAAATGGAATTTACCATATTAATAAAGATTTTGAGACTAATTCATCTGCTCATTGTAACCAGTAGAATTTTTGATAATAGTCAGCTAAAAGTATTAAAAGAAACTTAAACTTCTTGGTAACAAAACCTAACCATGGTGGAGGAAATGTATGTATTTCAATCATGAGAGGAGAAAAATTTTACTTAAAAAACAAATATTGAAGAAAATGAAAATACACAGCCACACAAAATCAGTACACAAATGTTCGTAGCAGCATTACCCATAATTGCCAAAATATGTAAACCACTTAAATTTTCATCACCTGATATGTGGATAAGCAAAAGAATGTACATTCCTACAGTGAATATTCTTAGCACTAAAAGAATTAAATACTGGCATCTACTATAATGTGGATGGAACTTGAAAACATGGTGCTAAGTGAAAAAGAACCACACCTGCAAGACCACCTTCTGCAAAATTCATTTCTATGAAATATCGAGAATAGGCAAATCCAGAGAGGCAGAAACACATTCAGGACTATTGGGAAAGGGGCAGGAGGAATTTGGGATGAGAACATGGGGCAATGATTTCTTCATGAACTGATGAAAAGGCTCTAAATTTAGACTCTGCTCCTGGTTCACCACGGCTTTGAAAATTCACAAAGAAAACATTATTTTTTTTCACTTGAATCAGGTGAAATGTAGGGTACATGAATTATTTTCAATGAAGCCTAACACCACACACAGAGCTTTAGAAAACTCAATCACTTTATCTGGTTCTTAGTAAAGCCCCAATCCAGACGTATTTCCCTGTGCATGTCCAAAACTGTGAGGCCATCCTCACACAGTTAATGACATTGCCTCTGTGTATTTTGGTTCTCAATATTTTGTTTGTTTACCTATTAGCAAGAGTTCTCTTGGAGAAAATGCTACCAGGACTGGGCTTCATTGGAGTCTTGCCTGCCCACTGTGTTTCTTCTGCTCTGCGCCCAGCTTTGCAATGGGCCACTCTTTACGCACCAAGATATGGTAGATTCCATGGAGGACAGACCTGAGTGCAGCGCCCCAGCACACGAGGTAGGTGCTTCCATGTTCCCCTGAAGAATAACCCTGCTGTTTTCAAACTCATCCAGGGTTGAGAATCACTTGGTTCTGTGCTTTACGAGGAAATTAAAGTGCTTTGTTTGTGATGGTAATAGTAGCCTGCACTTACGCAGCTCTTGAACCGTAGGCAGTTGCACAACTACTAATTTCCTTCTCAAAGTAACGCTATTAGCTTGATTCCATTATAATGCTTGGTTAAGTAGAGATAATGTAGCTTAAATTAATTTTGAAAATTTAAATATTAATTGTAATTGCCCTATTAAATGAGTGAAAATATTTTAAATTAAAAATTGCTTTTGTAAAACGCTGCTTGTTAACCTGGTTAAATCTGGAATCCGAGTGTTATCAATAAAATTTCTCTTGGGGGATAGCCGATGGCATGGGTTTCAGCCCATAAATGCTGATTTTCATCACTTAAAACGACCCCTGTATTCATCCAGTCCAATAAGGACCTGTGTCTGCTCTTGCTGCTTGGGTGACCCCTCCTCCTGGGGTCCCTTCTTGACCCTGCTGCTGATCCTGGCTGTGTCTCTGCCCACAGTGGCCACTGTGTGGGCTGCGTTTCTCCACCTTTCTTCCAATTAACCTGCTTTAATTTTGTCGTCTGCCTCATTTCTGGCACTCGCACCTGACTCTTTAGTGCAATTTGTATTGCTATTGCCAAGAGCAAGATCTGGCCATCCTTCTTGTCCTCCTTTTCCCCTGGGTCCCACATCTGTAGGTTGGGGGCAGGGCTGTCATGACATCTTCCTCCAGCAGGGGGACCCTGGGAGTCTGGCCCCAGTCAGGCTCCAGCTCCAAGTGAGGTCCCAGCTTGGTTGTGAAAAGAGGTTAAAAGATGGTTGTCCTGGGGCGGGAGTGTGGCTCAGTGGTGGAGTCCTCACCTAGCCTGCAGGTGGCCCTGGGCTCTGTCCCCAGCAAAACAGCAACAGCAGCCAGAGACAGAGTCAATGTGGAGACGAGGGCAAAGGGTATCTGGGTGAGGAGAGGGAGGTGATTAATGTCAAGGAATTGAAACAAAAACTGATAGAATATCTATTTTTTTACATATTGAAGGTTTGGGGAGGAAACAATAGAGGCATCAAAAGGTAATCAAATGAAGAATGGAAACTCAAGATACTGGCGAACAGAGTCCCCATTATGAAATCATACTGCATACATAATTTTACCAGCTTACTGGTTATTTAATCAGTGTAAGGATTGTGCTAGGAGTGGGAGAAGTCTGGGCTTGTGACTGTGTGACTCAGAAAAGGAGAAGAAAGTGAAATTCTAATTTTTTTTTAGAATAAAGATTTAGTAGAACCTATCTGCCATGGAAAAAGAAAATGGACTTAGAAGCAAACGAGTAAACATAGCCGCGAGAAAAGAAGCCCTGTGTCTCTGGGGACTCCGTCTTGCAGGTGGACTGGGGACTCCAGTCTTAGCAGCGTTTGACTCGTGCATTGCAATAAAAAAAATCATTTATTAACATGAAATATTGAGGGTTTATGAGAAGCTGTTGGCCTATGTGGGGCTTGGGAAATGCTGGCTCCTTTTATCTCCATTGGATGAAAACTCCGCACTCATGGCTGACTTCAGAGTCAGGATCACATCTTCAGGGCAGGAATTCTGGCAATTTTTTAACTAAATTCAAATACCCCATCAAAGACATGTGACCCAATAATTCTGTGTCGACTGGGAAGTGGGACAGTCAATACAGAGCTGGCCTCCTGAAACAAATCGAGGGCTCGGTGACACTGCACAAAACAGACTGCAAGCCCATCCTGACTAGGCTTCTGTTGCAGATGGGAGAGGCAGAAAACCAACCAAATGCCCAAGGTGAGTCGAGGGCACCATGTCTCTGAAGCAGGTGAGCACCGGGGAAACGATGGAGCAAGGTGAGAGGGGTCCTAGTGGCCAGTGGGCAGTAGATAAAGTCTAACCAACGTCAGGTGAGATAGAACCTCGATGTGTTAGAAAATTATCTCTAGGAATTAGATTTTGCTCATTCTGTCCTTTTCCTGTGCACCTTCCTCTCTAAAGGGTAAGCTGCAAGATGTCAGCTGCTGGTCCCGGGGCCCTCAAGGAGCAGGCCCTGTCTCACATCCTGCTCTCCTGCAGGATGTCCCCCAGGCCCCAGGGAAACTCAGGTGTATGTAAAGACACAGATGGATTCAGAAATCCTCGGTTTGCAGAGCAGACTTTTGCCAGGTCTTGCTTAACATCCTCAGGACTCATCTGAGCTGGGCTGACTCCGTGAAGACTTTGTGTAAGTCTGTTTTCTACCATTAAAAGCCCCCCAAAGATGAGGGAGGGAAGGAGGGAGAGAGGGGAAGCAGGAAGTCTAGTAAGGACCATCAAGAAATGAATGAGGAGGGCACCTACAGGAAGTAGGGGAGAAGACAGGCAGCAGAAGGGGGGCAAAGCCTATCTTCATACAACCTGGCTTTGCTATCAACATCTTCAAGGATCTACCAAAGAATTACACTTTAGAGACAATCGCCTTGGGAATTTCTCTTTCTCTACTACTGCAGCCATTCCTTGGTATCCACAGGAGATTGGATCCAGAACCTCATTTAAAAATAAAATGGTGGAGTGTGTGTGGTGTGCATGTGGCCTGCATACAACCTGCTGTGTGCTTTAAGTCACATGCAGGTCACTCATAGTGCCTACGACAACCCAAGGGCTAGATAGAAAGTTGTCACAATAGATTGTTCTGCATGGCCATTAATTCAGAAATGTGCAAGGGGCAGTGGAGGATTGAGAAAAGACAAACAGACACAGACACAGAGAAAGCTGAGACCAGATGGGACATTATTAACCTCTCCTGGAGAATAATGACCCAGAGCTAGCTCAGCAAGTGTATTATATAGGTTTTATCATCAAAAGGGTTTTCTGTGAGAAAGTTTATTGAAAGCAAGCAGGCTGAAGGACAAAGTCCAGTGGCCAATTATAATTATCAACTTGTGCTCATAATTCTCTACCCCTGACCGTGGTGTCTGAACCCAGGGTCAAGACTGACAGTGCTGTGCAGTGCACAGAACCTCCTTTAAGCAGGGTGTCACCATGGCAACAGGGCAGGCTTGGCTGCACATGTGCACAGGAAGTTCCCAGTGCAGGGGTGCAGCTCCTGCTGTAGAACCATCAGAGAGATGATGATTCAAATCACCATTCCTAACAGGTAACCACAAAATGTATTCTGTCCATCTTAAGTAAAGATGCAGTTATTTTGTAATGTTTTCCATCCATGGTTGGTTGAATTGGCAGATTTGGAACTCATGAATTAGGAGGAGCAACTATGTATTTGAAATTTTCCACAATAAAAAAGTTGACATAGACAAGTAAATAAGTAACCTTTCAGGAATTTTCATTAGATGTGGCCACATCCTGTCTGATGGTACCAACTACCCCACAGTGTTTATTAGCCAGGCACACACACACACACACACACACACACACACACACACACACACTACACACACACACACACACACACACACACACACACACACTCCTCAGGAAATGTGTTCTCAGATTTCCTTTCCCTGATCATGGTGCCTATTCTCCTATCACTTTTCATGATCCAACTAACAGTTCTTATGGGTGTTGAAACTGTGAATCTCCTATAATCTCCTATGTGACATGTGCACATTAACAGCACCCTAGAGTTCCCATTTTCCTCTCTGTGCATCTTGAGGGAGCACCCCTCAACTGGCCAGTTCCCCTTGATATTTTCAACTCAGAAGAGTGGAGCGCCCTCTGCAGGAGTTTAACAGTTTTGTGGCAAACCCCTCCTCTGGAGCATTTATTCCAGAACACTAAATAGCACTAATCTAGAGGCGTGTCTGTTTCAATCCATTATCCAGAAGCATTCCCATGCTTCCTGCTAAAGAAACCAAGTATTTCCTGCTGACAAAACGTGGATCCTGAGCCCGAGATGGTTGATGGATCAGCATGTTTGGGTATCAATCATTGTCAGAGCATTTTTTAAATAAGATCTACATTTTTGGCTAGGCTCACTCTATATTTCGTGTGCACTTTTTCTAGAATAAATGAATGTTTTGCTTATGATATTTGATAAAAGCAAACAGTACTTCATTAATATCTCATTATAGGAGTTGCCATCTGTCTCATCAATCAGCATGGCGGGATGTCCCCTGCAGGTACAGCTGAGGAGCCTTGTCTGGGGGGTGACATGCCACCAGTCTGAAAGTGCAGGACCACGGGGTCACACCTGATCACCTTTCTTGGGGGCGGGATCAATTTTCAGCAGCTTCTTTGTTGGGCTACTTTTTCACACCTTCCCCTGAGGAGGGTGAGCCACGTGTGACTCCAAGATGCTGCGTGGTGCTAGCAGGGATTGAGACTTGTTTGCACAGCACTGTGCTCGGTAGAGACTGGATGGCTTCATTCCATCATCAGGACAGCATGACGGATTGCAGTGAGTCCCACTTTACACTTGGGAACCTGTAGATTCAGGGAAATGGAAGTGTGTCTCTGGCTCACAGAGCGAACCGTGGAGCTGGGACTAGACCCAAATGCACCTGCTGCGGCAGCATCTGCTCTGCCTCGCACACCACTATCCCCTGCCTCCATCAGACCTGTGGTTAGCCAAAGCCCTTAAACCTTAGCATGCATTTAACAGGACTGCTCCAGTTCCTGTCCTCAGCAGCCACAGAGCTGCTCACTGGGGGACTCTTTTGGCTCCGCCCACGCGACTCAGCAAATCTGCCTCAAGAGCAGGACCTAAGGGTTCTATTTGAGAGTGCTTGCCCCGAAGTGCTGGAGGTGGCAGTTGGGCTCTTGGGGAATTCCTGGAGAGCTCCAGTGGTGCGGCATGCATTCTAAAAATAAAGTTCCTTCCTGCTTGACAAGTGGCTTGTGAATTGTGCCAATTTTTCCCAATGAGCAGCTGCGGGGGGGGGGGGGTCTGAAAGGGCAGGAAACAGCCCAATGAGCATCACTGCAGAGGAGCCAATCAGCTGGAAGTTTGCTGGGGCCACAGATGAGCATCACCGCAGAGGAGCAAATCAGCTGGAAGTTTGCTGGGTCCTCTTCAGCTGCGGCTTTCAACAGACACAGGGAAGCCCAGGCCTTCAATGGATTCTCAAGGAGGAAACTGTAAATCATGATGAGGAAGCTGTTTTAGTCTGTTTACAACTTTAACTCCTGAAGCATGTATTCTCGAGAGTAAGCTGACAAATTGTGCTTGTTCTGAACATTATTTAATAAAGGAACAAAAAAATATGCCCAGGCGCCACATTGTTCACCTCCACACAGGACATGGGGCCCGTGCTGATTCTCCAGGACTGTAATACTGGCCGTCACTGATTGGGGAGCGGGGGCACAACCAGATTTTCTCCCCGTAAGGGTTTCTCTCTCCCTTTGTGTCAAACCTTGGTGGACCATGAATATAAACAGCCCCTGCCCACACAGGTAGGGGAGAGGATTTGATGAAGCAAGTCCAGTTCTTCCTGGGATTTGATTCTTCAGCAGAGGATATGAGGCTAAAACAGGGCCACAGGTGGTTTTCCCTCTCAGACACCTGGAGATGCATTCGTTCCTACAAACCGAAGCCTGTTGTCTTGTGCACTGGGCTCTCGAGTCCTCTCTGAAACTGACCTTACACCCTCTGTGCATTCTCCTGCCATTTCAATATTTTTAGTTGCTGTTTAAAAGAGTCACAGTTTGCTTCTATTAGATTCAACCAAAAGTGATTAGCTGAAGCGTATAACCATTATTATAAAAACACACCTGCCAGAGAAGGTTATTTGAAGCCTTAAAGGGATGGGGTAGGAATGGTTGTCCACAGAAACAAGGCCCAGGTCCAAATACCCAGGCTGCTCTGGTAAGAGATGGGACGGGAGATACAGAATTGCTGCAGGAGATGGAGATCTGAGCTGATGAATTGGAACAGGAACCAGAGGGACTGATGTCCCAGGGGCCAACCCATAAGTCATTTAAAGATAGAAGAACCCTCAGCTGGGTATAGCACTGTCTCAAGGTTATGTATAGCACCACACTGGACCATAGGCCTTGGGGCCACCCAGGTAGCCATCATGCCCCTGGGCAGATATACAGAGAGATGTTCATAAGAGGGTTCTGAGCACACAGCTGACTTCCGTGGTAGCAGGCCTCACTGTGCATATAACTGGCTCTCCAGAATCCTAAGCCTGCAGGATTGCATGTTATTTGTTCATCTTGAGAAACACAGTTTGTAAAATCAAGGGAATGAGTGCAGCCTGGAAACTGTGTGGTACTTGGGACGAGATTGACAACCTTAACTGGGAAATATCTGTGTTTGTCTCTTGCTTTTCCCAATGATCCCTGGTCTACACACCTATTTGCCAGTGGTGTTTGTGATGCTGGTGTATTAGGTAGTGTTGCATCACATCAACAAAGCACCCAGGTACTGCACCCAATTCCAGTAAAACAAAGAGAAATAGCAACATCTGGGAGGCAGATGGGATGCCTGGCATCCCCTCAGCCTCGGGAAAAACAGCCATCCAGAGCCCCTGAGTGCAAGCAAAACTGTGTCCAAATGGTTTTTAAAACATGAAAAATAAACTTGACTTAAACTTAGAAGATGTGTCCTGCTCCCAGAGGCAGCTGAGTCAGTTCTGGGGCTGCAGGTGACAGATTTTAAGAGGAACCTCCCTTTGCCTCACAGGGTCTTCTCCAGCCATAGAGCCCCCTACAGAGCAGTTCCAGAAGGCTTCATCCATCCTGCACACATGTGCCAAAGCGGCTGCTACAAGATGAACTTAAGAGTCCCCATCCCTGTACTTTTTGACTTTCAGAGGAGAAAGCAAACATGTGGCCATTTCCAACGCAGCCCAGCTCGGGAGTGGAGTCAGTTACAGCGTATTTAGCAAGAGAAGAATCCAGGGATAGATCCCTGCTGAGGAATGTCTTGTGTGCCTCATATAGAGACCCTGTGAAGAGCACAGCCCATGTGCCAGGTGCCCAGACCAATGTGGGGATGTGCTGGGACGAGCGGGTGGCATTGGATAGCTGGGTGAGGGACCAGGATAGGACAAAGATACTGACACTTGAAGGAGCTGAGGCAGGTCATGGAGGACAGTGGAACTCACATAAAAATGATGGGGACACCTGGTGCAGAGTGGGGAGCTGGGAGGTCAAAGGGTCCTAACAGCTTATGTTCCCTAAATATTGGCACAAGCCTTGCCGTCCTGAGGATGCCTCTGCCTGAGGAGCTGGTGCCACAGCCTGCACATTTAGCTTACATGAACTGAATGCATGTCTTTGGGTCAGAAGCAAGAGCTGACTTCCTTTTACTCCTTTCCCACAGTCCTTTTGTGTCCAATGAGGAAAGAGACACTGACTTTAAATCTGGACTTGCAGTTCCTCGGCATAATGATCTTGATGGTGTCAGAAAACTTACATGCTCCCTGGAGCAATTTTTGCTGTAATTGGCTTTTTCCCAGCTCTGGGTTTTGAACAGGGTCCTCAGAATTAAAAGTAACACCACTCTCCTCTTAACAGTCCTAATTTACAGACAAAAAAAAAAAAAACAGGGCCAAAAAAATCTAGCTCCTTACACTGAGGACACAGTGAAATCAGGAAGTCACAGTCTGAAATCCCTAAAGAACACACAGCCCAAGATCTGGTGCACGAGGGTCTGCAAGGCCAGTCAGTGACCGAGGCTGGATGTTGCAACAGCAGACCTTCTGGGCCACCTAGTATCCAGGTCCAGAAGCAGTCCAGCTGCAAGCCCTCACCTGAAGAATGGAGCCAGATCAAACCCAGCCTCCAGAGCTATCCAGCAACGAGCAGAAACTTCCAGGTGCAGAGGAAGTGTGGGCTACATCTCCAGGTGTGGTCAGCACAGCCCAGATGTGACATAGAAAACCAAGTTAACAAACCCACCTCTTCACTGAATAAATGACTTGGGGGAAGTGGCATTTCCCAGTTCTCAAGACCCCTGAACTTGTCAACTAAATGCACTGGAGGTTCTTCCTTTCTTCTTCATTCAATTCAAACAAAATGGCTATAATAAAATCCATTTTGAGATCATCAGCAAATTTAGCACTGGCTGAATACTAGATAATATTAAGTAATTATCATTAATGCTTTAGAGCCCATAATTGTACCACAGTTATGCCAAAAAGTCATTATTTCTTAGACTGATATGCTAAGACATCTGTTATTCAAAATAGAATAATGTCTGCAATTTGCTATCCAATACATGAGAAAAAAAGGGGTGAGACTTTGGATGAGGTTTTACTCCAGAATGGATCACTGGTAAAGAAATATGTCCTTGAGGATTATTATACTTTTATCACAACTTTTGTTACTTCAACAACACAAAATTTTAAAATTTACAAAAGAAAAAAAAATGCATTTCCACTCTTATCTGGGTTGATTTGTCCAACCAGGAGCTGGAGGATGGGGTTGGTGTTCCCCTGCCTGCACGCGCCAGATCTCTGGGGAAACCTGCTCATATCTGAGGACTGTATGGCTCTCACTGTAACCCAGCCTCTCCCCAAGCACCACGGGGGCAGGAGATCCACCACACATGGGGTATCTCAGCTCCCCCCACGCCTGAATTCGGAAGTCTTCCCTTCCCCAGGAAAAACCTTAATATCTGGGTTAATTTGTCCTAAAATACAATATTTTAAATCATTATGTACCTTCCACCAATATCCTTTTATAATTGCTTTGAAGGCAAACTCTTTGCAGGAAAACTTCAACAACATCTAAATTTTCACTGCTGAAGAAATGAAAGGAAGCATCCTAAAGGGATGGAGGGAAGGCAGCTGTGGGGAGTGGCCTGGAGGGCCACAGAAAAGCCACGCCCACATCCAGGTCCACCATGCCCCCACTGTACAAATCCCCTTGTCCACCAAGGAGCTGGGCATGCAGGACCCCGCACCACTGCTCCCAATCAAGCGCCCCCCCTCACCTTGCCAGGATGCCCCTCTGAACCTGGCTGCCTATGAGCAGTCCCCCTGGGTTACCCTGCGAGTGTCTTTAAGCTCTAAAGTCCTGCGGTCACCTTTAAATCCTGGATTCCTTCTGCCCTGGCCCGTCTGCAGGGCCTCAGCTTTTCTTGATGGGAAATAAACCTAATTGATATATTTTCCAGTGAGCTGCTTCAGTCCTGCAGGAACCCCAGGAACTAAATTAAAAACTATGTTTCACATTTTGGATGAGAAGTTAGTTGCCTCTGTATTAAAATTAATGAGAGCAGCCGCCCAAGCAATGAGCTCCAATTTCTTCCAGGCCACCAGACTATTCTGTCCAGAGTGCCCAGGGACGAAAAGCAATTGCAGTCAATGACAATGTTTTAAACTTTAATAACGTTTTGTTTGAAAAAGAATAATACAGGGCCTGTATTATTTGAATCTTTACTTCACATTACTTTCTTCGTTTTGGAGATTATTGTGATATAATAGCCACGCAGGCACAGCACTCACTGTGCCCCCAGCCCTCCGGTAAGGGCCTGACCATCCTGCGTGCAGCTCACTCTCCGAGCAGCCCTCCGAGTCAGGTGCTGCAGCCTTCCCAGGCCTACAGAGGAGGGGACCCAGACAAGGGCATGTCAAGTCACCTACCCAAAGTCCACAGTTCATGAGGGGCACAGCCTGGATGCAGACTGAGGCAGGTCAGCTGATCCTAGGTTTGAAGCTACAGAAGTGGCTCTCAGCTGGCTGTGAGGTCGAGCCTCCTGGACACTTTTTAAAACACCCACGTCTGAGCAGGTTGCAGCACAACCAGCTGAGAGCTCTGTCTAGGCGTAGATGTGCAGAGTGAGGACTGTGAGACCAGGCTGCATCTCTCCAGCCCTGGGATGGGACTGGGGACAGTGATGTTGGCCATGGCCAGGTCTTGGCAATGCTCATCTGTGAAATGGTAAGGTCATTGTTAGAAGCATTAAATGTAGGGTAACCATATGTCACAGTTTACTCAGATTCAATGGGTTCCTGGGATGCAGGACTCTCGGTGTTTAAGCCTGGAGAGTTGGGGACAACCAGGATCAGGGGTCACCTTCCCAGAATGAGCTGATACCTTCGGGTCAGTGTGCACTTCTCCTGCCCTGATGGAGGAGGCAGGCAGTGGCACGGGCTCTGCTCCTGTTTCACATGCTCCCATGTGACTTTAAACACCCTCATGTACCTGATGAATCTTCAGGGCAGGATCAGCGAGCACTTTTGAAGATCAGAGGAATGTCCCTGACTATGTAATGACTGACTATATAAAACCAGAGACCACTTTGTCAATCTCAGGGGTAAGAATGGTAACAAAAGCCAGAAAGTGATACAGTGACAGGGACTCTGTCCTGTCACATAACCTGCACCATCAGTAGGGTTGAGAAAGAGGCCAGAGACATTACTGCTGGGCAGCCCATAGAAACCGCAGGAACCAGGCTCACAGTGAGTCCACTTAGGAGGAGCAGAACCCGACCACAGGCTGGGCACATGGGGGAGCCTGGATGGGCGGCTCGGCTCTGTGATGGCTGCAGCTCTCTTAAACACAGGAGAGGGTGGGCATCCCATGCTGGAGGAAGAGGGAGACAGGCTCCATTTAGCCTCTTCTGACCCATAGAGCATCCTGGTGTGTCTCCAATTTTGAACCACCCATGAGGACAGGGCATTCCTAAAAAGTGGTGGAGCTGTTGCTCACTTGTTTCCTGTCCTGGGGTTAAAATGCCCAGAGTTCAAGGCCAAGATTTTCCCCTGATAAAGCCACAACAGTGAGATTCTGGAGACAGCTACTTTCTCCCCATTTGGAAAATCCCACAGATGCAGCCCTGGAAGAAATGCATGGTCCTCCGCCCTGGTTCCCTCTGCCTCCTGCACATCCACCTCTGGCAATCTGGGGGTTGCACAAGCAAAGATTTGCAGGGACCAGGCAGGCAGCCAGGAGAGTGATGGGGTGCATCAGAACCAGGAAGGGGAGCAGCCCGGTTGCAGTGTAACCCAGTCCTGAGTTCCTCAGCCCAGTCTTGTCCAGTGGCTGCACATGTTTCTTGGGATAAAGGTGGAAGTTCCTACAAGAGCCCATGATCTCTCTCACCCTCGATGCTCAGGCCCTTTGTCCCTCTCTATTCCTGCTCCTGTTCCTGTGCTTTAGCGAGGCTGTCCTTTGGACTCTGCTTGGTAGATACCAGGCATGTTCCAACCTCAGGACCTTTGAACACACTGTACCCTTTGTGCTGCTCCCCCCAGAGACCCATAAGCTGAAGCCCTCACCTCCTTCAGATCCCGACTGCAGTGTCAGCGTCCCAGTGAGATTTCCCCTGGCTCTCCTGTAAAAAACTCCATCCCTTCCTTCACGCCCTGTCCTCTTCCTGCTCTCTGGTTTAATTCTTAGCCCTTGTGGCTGGCATAGGGTGTATTTAGTCATTAATTGACTTTCGCTTTCCCTTAAAAATGTAAGCTCCATGAGGGCTTCCTGTCTGCTGCCATTATTGTCATCATTTTGTTTACATTAAAATCATCTCAGTTCCCAGAGCAGGCACTTGGCAGTAGGGAGCACTTGGAAATACTTGTGGGATAACACATGGATTTAAAGAGGAACACAGAGCCCTGCACAAACTCACCTCTTCTTACAGGTGCACCTGCTGTGAGCGGGCAGACGAAGCCTGCAGGTGGGCGAGGGCGTCTCAAGGGCCCCACCTTGACAAGTTTCCATCCCTGTCGCATGAGTCAATAGCCACGTGATTGGCACCAGTGGCCCTCCTGTGGCCCTCCTGTGGCCCTCCTGTGGCCCTCCTGTGGCCCTCCTGTGCTTTGTTCTGAATAGTCACAGGAAGACAGGAAAGGGACAGGAAGACAACCCTTGGGGATGGAGAAGCCAGTCTAAGCTTTTCAGAGGTTCGCTCTGTGCCTGGATTCAACAGAGAGAGGCTGGGACCACTCCTGACCTAATCCCAGCGGTTGCCTGGTACCTGTAGACATGCAGGCACAGATGGATGGTTTTGTTGGGCTCATTTTGAATTCAAAAAGAAATCATTTTAACCCTCAGGATATTTCAAAGAAAAGCAAAGATCTCAGGCTTCTTGGAACATCGGAAATCTGCCAGCCCAGTTCCTGTGTTTTTACAGAAAAAAAAAAAAAAAGAGTTTGCCTGTCCCTTTCCCTTTTCATTTCCTACAGAATCCCTGGAGGCCTGGTGCTGGGTTTCCCTGTCTGTAGGGTCAGCAAATGGAGGTGAGAGAAAGGAGGGTTGGTGGTCTGCAATGGTCAGGGGAGGCTGCCTGGAGGAGGAGGAAGAGGAGGACTCCAAGCTGAGCAGGTAGGGGGGACCTCTTCACAGGATCCAGTTGCAGGAGAGGAATAGACCACAGCTCAAAAGTCTTGGAGGGAACTGAAATCAGCTCTGCTTAAAATTTTTCTTATTTTCATCACATTTTAAATTTGAAGCTGGCGATGTTAAGAAACTATTAAACATGAAACACATTGTGTGTGATGATCTTTATCCGTTGGCTTTTCATTTTTTCCATGGACTTGATGATGGTGTTGTTTTTAAACAGGACCATTCCTTAAACTTTGGAATTCCCTCTCAAGTATCTGCCAGTGTGAGACAAGATGCGGGATCCCCGTGTCAACCCTGTGTCCATGCCCTCTGGCCAGCGCTGGCAGGAAGGCTCCCACTGTGGGGAGTGATCTTTACTTCCCTCTGTGCTCCATGAGGAGCCCTGGGCATGGCAGAGGAGGAGCTAGAAAGAGCCACTGTAGGATCTGCCTGCTGCTGGGTGATCTGCAGGGTTCAGAGAAGCTGGGATCTGCTCTGGTGAGAGGCCAGGGCAGGCGGGAGTGGCCCCTGGAAGCACCTGCTTCACTCTCAGCTGGGACAGGAGCCAGAGGAAGACTGAGGCAGCCGCTGGCAGGGTGGCTGCTGTCACCCACGTCACCTGAAGAGGGGGATGTTTGGGATTTCTTGTCTGTGTTCAAACATGATTAAAAGTTAATTTATTATCTTGATCCATCTTGGTCACTTAGTGGCTTCTCTGGGGTCAGTGGTCTATGAATATTCATATTAAATAAGACAGCACTGTAGTCCATTTGTAAAATCAAAGGCCACATTTTTACTCTCATTTGGTTATTACGAATATATATATATTATAAAATCCTGTCCGGCCTTCATGGCGCTGACCCTCAGTGAACAAAGACGAGCGTTCGGCAAAAAGTTGTGTAAATACTGAAGGGTTTAATCTCGTGGTAAGTGTAGGGGGAAATTATTTCAACAGAAGTCTACGTATTAAGGACTTTGAATCTGCTGGGAGAGGGGAAGAGTGGAGTCAATGAGCCCAGAACACAATGTGAGCACTTGAGAAATATCTAGGTCCATGAATATTTCATTCCTCTTTGCGCATTGGAAAATGAAGCTGGCCTTACTTTAACACTTACAATAAGCGAATCGCTTATGAACTCTGGCGTAACAGCTGGTTTTCTGATCCTGACACATGTCTACATTGGAGTCACAGGAGAAGTGGAAGCTGAGTCCAAGGACCCTCTGCTCATCACCCTGGGCACACCAATTGCATTGCCACATCTCAGCTTGGGTCATCTTGGCCCTGTGGCCGTCAACCCAGAAACTTTTAGCAAAAGCAGGTAGAAGAAATAGGTCATGGTAATGTGGAGGCTGTCTATCTTCATCTCATGCACAGAGTGGGGCACAGCAGAGACTGCCCATCGAGTACCCACCCAGCACTGCTTCACCAGGAGCTAACAATCCGGAAGGCACAGGGGACTCGTGGTGCCTGGCCATCTGGTCCTCTTAACCCCCGAGGGCGAGATGGAGCCTGCAGCTGCCCATCATCCCTTCCGATGCTCATGGACCTCTCACGAACACGGCTTGTGGGTTTCAGGAGTGACCCTGCAATCAATTAGCAGTGAATATGTTATCCCAGCTGCTGCCACCAAGCATGTTCCAGCTGTTGGTTCATGAAAGACATCTTGTTCTACTCAAATGTTGCCCTGGGATTCCAGGAGGGACCAAATCCATTATCAAAATGAATGAGGTTCTCTTTTCTTTTCCAAGTAGGAAGTGGCACCAACAAGCGGACTTTCTCGCTGGCTCACGAAAGTGGAGCTGTCTGTGCTCGCTGGGCAATGACCACCGCCATCTAGCAGAGGGGACCCTGTGCTCCCCCAACGCTGGCTGTTGTCCTCGAGGTAGGTACAGGCCTGTCAGACACTTGTAGGTTAGGATGCACCACTTGTCACAGGAGAAACCTGGTCCCTGGGCCAGGACCCTCCCTCTCCCTCCATCACACCAAGCTGCACACAAACATTTCTGCAGCTGAACCAAAGGCTACTGCCAAGGCAAAAGAGTGATTCCTTCCAAAGAGAGGCACCAAGACTCTCTGGAACATTCTAAGCCTCTCCTTGTGCAGACAAGCCCATTTCTTCTAGGATGCTCTTCCATCCCCCCAGGGGCCACTAGTTAACAGGGAAAGGAACATGGGGACAGTCACTAAGCAGCATGGCCAGCCAGACATAGAGGCCGGCTTTTGTTATTTAGGGGTCTCCGGGAGGCGGCGCAGGCTGTGATGTGGGGATAGCTGCAAGAGCCAGGAGAGGCCCAGAGCTGACGTCTGCAAGGCAGCTCCCTGCAGGTGGCTTTGGAAGAGTGACCACAGTCGTCGGGGTCTGAGCCATGTCACCCCACTGCTGCCTGGAAGGGAATGGTGGGAGGTGCAGGGTGCCTCTCCCTTCACGCCCAGCTCTGGCACTGCTACATGAGATCACAGAGCCACATGAGACCATCAAGCCTTCCGCCCCTGGTGACTGCAGTGAGCAGGGAGAGGAAGGGGTGAACTGAGCAGCAGAAGATGCCGCGCCTGTGCTGGTTCTCAGACGGGAGAATGAGGCCCATCCAGGGGCCACATGCATCCAGAAGTAACCCACGGACATCACTAGGGATCCCTGGGGATTAGTCGCCATGTGGAAATCCAGTGTGCAAAAGCCGGATGGGCAGAGATGAACTGCCCTGGTGGGGGATCATGCACCCACCTTTCCTGCCATGTGGAGCTCCGGTGAAAGCTCATTCAGGAACAGCCTGCAGATGGGCCATGCATGTGTGTCAAACATACATGTGTTGAGTGTGTGTGTGTGTGTGTGTGTGTGTGTGTGGTATTTTATCTCAAAAGACATATCCAATCTTTTCCCCACCTTGCTTGTCTGCTCCCCCATGTTAGCCAGGCCTGAGCCCCAGTGGAGCAGTGTCCCCGAGGTTTTCTTTCCTAGTGTGAGGAGACAACCAGCTACTGTGCTCACACCCACATGTGTGAGATTCACACGCAGACATGTATTCATATGTACACATGCACACACACAGAGTGGTGGCTTGATTCTGTATTTCAAGGAAAGAAAGAGCATAGCGGGCGTGGCGAGCTCGGTAAAGCCATTAAGCCAGGTGGAAAGAGGTGTGGGTGGCTAAGGAGGTCATACCGCAGCATGAAGGCTGACCTCCATCCTGGCCCTCAGGGGCTTGTCCCCTCATCCAATCCTGCTTTATCCAGCAACGACCAGTGACCCAGGTGGTCTCCTCATCCCCAGGGCAGTGTCCTCACACTCTGGACACAAGTTCCACCCAAGCACTCCCCATCTTTGTCCTCAGGCCACCAGGCAAAACTGGCCCGTGCTTTGCAGCTAAGAGCTGCAGGTGTCCAGATCCCGGCCCTGCTGCCCTCCCATGTCCAGCACCCTCCCAGACCCCAGCCTCAGTCCACACCCCAGGCCTCTCGATCCCCCTCTCTCCCCTGAACTCACCCTGTGCAGTCCATCTCCTGGGCCCCTGATGGCATTCCCCGGTGGCATGTGATTGTCACCACTGTCCTGCCTGAGGCTCTCTCCCTCCCCCACTGGTCCCTTCCTCCTCTGGCCAAAGTCATCTGGGAAAAGATGACCAACTGCCACCTCATCATTATCCAACTTGAAGCCACTTGTTCTCCCAGCTCCATCCCCAGCGCGTGTCCTAGTTGGGGTAACGGAGCTGGTTAGAGAGAGTCTGTCTGAGAGGTGACTCCAGGAAGCTCACACAAAAATGACAAGAGGTTATCCACAGAGAGACACCCACTTGGAGTTCTGCAGGAAGCAACAGACAATCAATGCCTTGAGGACAGCCAGGCTCTTGTTTCTGTTAGTAAGTGAGGAGCTAGAATGCACTGTGTCCACGAATAAAGGTTGACTGTGACCTGTATTAGTCACAATATTAGTGAGTCAGTGTGTGTGTGTGTGTGTAAAGTATGAAGGAAATTATCAAAAAGCAAATTTGGCAGGGATTTCTAGAATGTGGGATGATTCCATTTCTTTACATTTTTTAAAAAAATAATGCACAAAGACAACATATTTTAAGGACTTAAAGATTAAAAAGAGCATCAGCAAGACAACAGGACCCAGAGGAATGGCGTCTTCTGTAGTCTGGGAGGCTGGCTTTGCTCTTTGCACCCCAGCTTCCGTCCTTCACATCTCTAAGGAGATCACACTAATGTCATGAGTGTAAATTAAGATGTCATTATGTCTCATAAGACACTTTCGTCTGTGACTAGCAGAAGACCTGACCACATGAGTTTAAATACATGAAGCCCATGGATGTCGTGTAGCAAGCAATGCTGAAGTTGGTGGTCTGGGCGCTGGTTTAGAAGCTCAGTGCTATCCCAGCCAAGAGCTTTTGTATCTCTGGGTTCTTTTCTCCTAGTCCCGAGATGGCTGCAGCAGTCTTAGCCATCAGTTTTGTCCAAGATAGGAAAGAACAGGAGATGGTGCATTTGAAGAGCAGTCTTTTCCCCTAACTCCATGGTTCACCTCCACTTCTACTCCACTGGCTACGATGCAGCTGCACCATCTGGAAGGGGGCCAAGTAGC